>NW_024069749.1:0-30354 GCF_009389715.1 Phoenix dactylifera
TTGCAGTAGTGTGACTGGTCCTTTGACCTGCGGTGCTTCGGCTACTCACAGTGAGGTTATTGTAGTTTGACTGCACACATACATGGTCTCTAGCCATATGGGTCCATGCAGTGTAGATTGGCTGCGTAGTAAGTTCACTGTAGGAGTAGGGTATGCACCTTAAGGAATCTATCGACCTTGATAGAAGAGGAGTGATCCTATGTGATTTGTTAGACTGAGTTCTAAGACCTTGGCCAGGGCAGTAATATAAAGTGGAGAAAGAGTTTTCCACTATCGAACTCGAGTCGAATAAATCTTGACATATGACAGACGATGGGGTTTGACGAGTTGTCCATGACCTCCGTCCTGTAGGGATCCACGATAGTAGGACTGTATCACATTAACTGCACCTAGAGGTTCATCATTCTATTGCTGGGTAGCCACTACATGCTGCTAGGTGTCACTGGTGGATGGTGGGACTCATAGGGATTATCTCGATGATCGATAAACCCTAATGAGTTGAGTTGGAATCGTTCCAACCCATTGAAAGGAGTTTTCAATGATATTGTGATAGAGATCATAATATATCTCACTACCAGTCAGAATAGAACCTATGGGGTCACACACACTAGAAGTATTGACCGATCCGATGGTTGAAATCGTGATTAGGAATCACAAGTAATCAATTGATTGATAAAAGTTGAAGAAGGAACAAAGGGAATTAATTAATTGGACTTAAACACAAATCCTACTTCGAGTAGGATTCCTAGAGTCCTAATTGGATTAGGACTGGGAATCCTAGTTGGAGTAGGACTGGGATTCCTACTTGGAATAGGATTCCTACAATCCTAATGAGATTAGGATTTTGAATTAAAATTGGATTCCTACTTGGAGTAGGATTCCTAGATCCTAATGGATTAGGACTTCGGATTCAAATAGAGTCCTAATTGGATTAGGACTAAAATTAAATAATCCTAATTGGATTAGGATTCTTAAGTCTAATTAATTATTAATCTAATGAATCAACATGACTCCTAATTGGATTAGGATTGAAGAGTTCAATTGAGTCATGGTTCATTCAAGTCCTAATTGGATTAGGACTAGCATAGATTGAACCCAATTGATTCAATTTGGTTAACCTAATTGGATTAGACTAAACCATAGAGGCACCTAATCCTCTTGGAAGAGGATTAGGGCAACACAAGAAGAGGGGCACGCCCCTCCTCCTCTTCCTTGGTGCGCAAAGAAGGGGGCCGGCGCCCCTCTTGGAAAGTTTAGGGCTCCTAATTGTAGGAGCCCTACCTTTAAAAGGAGGAAGGGCCGGCGCCCTAGATGAATCTCTCCTCTTCAGCCGTGGCCCCCTCTCCTCTCTCCTTGGTTCAGCCGCAAGCAAGGAAAGAAGGAAGCTTGTTGGTCCTCTTCCTTCCTTCGCGGAAAAGAAAGAAGGCTGCAGGGGCTTTGATCTTCTTCCTCTCTTCATCCTTCTTCTTCCTCCTCTCAAGCACAATCAAGGTTGATTGAAAGAGAGGAGATCAGCCATCAAAGTATCTCTGCAAGGGAGCTAGCACCCCGGGAGATAGAAGCTTGGATCGGTCCTGCTTCGTGTGGATACCCGTAGAGGCCGGACGTTTGAACGGCTTCAAGCGAACCCTTCTTCCAAAACCACGAATTCAGTTTGCGGTGATCATCTACCCGCGCAAGGTGAAGATTGATCTTCCTAAAGTTTTAAAAGTTTTAATTCTTATCTATTACGAAGGTCTCGAAACAACGTTCATGCGATGAACGTCGATCCCGCGCATGCCCTTCCGCTGCCATCTGAATTTTTTGAAATATCAGCGGCATGCGGGTTCCCAACAGTGGTATCAGAGCCTAGGCTTCGTAGATTAAGGTAAGAATTAATTATCTAAAGGCTTATTAGATCTGAAAATTGAATGATCATGCATGCTGAAAAATTCTGCATGCAGATTTTTCAGGGGTGCTGATTTTTACATGCTGATTTTTATGTGATAAAAAGATGATTCTAATTGCATTGTTAATGGGATTACAAAGTTTAGAATCATGATTAGCATGATCAGCAACCTATGTCATGATAATCAGTTAGTTTTCAGATCTGAAAATTATAATTGTTGCATACGGTGATGATCATAGGATTCAAACCCTTTTGGTATCAAATGTAATGACCTGCGATGTGATCTGCGATGTCATGTAATTTTTCAGATGCTTGCATGCATCTTATTTGATGTTTTGAGAGGCCTGCGTGCCTCCTAAAAGGAGATGTAATTTATTTTTATTTTTATTTTACATCTGGTTGTATTTCTGTGATGTGATGTATCAACGATCAAGTTGAAGAGGCATGAGATGAAAGGGATCTAAGCGGTTGATGGCGATGGATCAAGAGTTGATCAAGGATCGAATCAAGGAGGCTTGGAACCAATTCAAGAGTTGAAGACCACTTGATCGATTGACGTGCATGTGCTTGTAATACGACCTAATTAGAATCCATGATCATCACCTATTTAAAGTTTAGCTTTAATTATTGCTGCGATTATAACTGCCTGCAATGTGCCGTTTGCATGTGATGTGAATGAGAGTCGGGTAGATAGGTTTACATGTGATGTAGCAAACCCAATTGAGACCTAAATCAAAACCTCCTCAATCAAGTCGAGAGTGAACCGACATGAGCAAGTCATATTAGATTAATTGATCTAATTGGTGTCTAGGAAAGCATGAAAGGTGGTTACTTAATTAGGACCTTACTCTCTGAGTAAGGGGAGCCTCCCACCTGCTTACCTGGCCAATTGTTCGATTACCTCTTATGAAAGCTCAAGTTGCAAACACTAAGACCTGATTAACCAATATTAAGTCAATAGGTCTTCCACTGTAGTAGAGCTGCTAAGGCCTTTCTGATGTTGATTTGTCTCGGCTGGACACAGTGGTCAAGTTGCATCGGGGGGCTGGACCTCTCTATAGACATGAGATGTTGTAGGGTAAAGGTGGGGTTGGGCACCAATAACTGTTAGGTGAGGACCCAATGACGACTTTATTCCTACGGTTATACGGTGGGTCTGACTTAACTAAGAAATGGGACCAATAACTGTTAGGTGAGGTCTTCATGGCTTAGAGACCAAGTTGCACTGCAACATGCTTGAGAAGCATTGTACAAGAGTTGTACACTCATCCATCTATGTGTCACCAATAACTGTTAGGTGAGGTGGCATGTAAATCGGTGGGACCGCAGTACCCACTAGAAACCCTAGTCGTGTGGGATTTCCGTTTTCCTACCAGGGAGTGTGAGGAATTCGAGAAAATAGTGGGAGTTACATTTGTTCTAAAAGACCTTAGAACAGATTAGGATCAAGTACAAAAGTCTAACTAGAATCTTTACTCTCTGCAGATACAATGTCAGCTTCAAACCCTTTGACCCGTATTCTTGAGACCAACCGACTGACCGGAACCAATTACAAGGACTGGCTTAGAAATCTCAAAATTATTTTGGACTGTGAGAAAATAGGCTACATACTCGATTCAGATATCCCCACACTACCAGCACGTCCTACTGATGTTCAGCGAGATGCATAAAAAGTGGTTGGATGATGACATTAGAGTAAAATGCTATATGATGGCATCCATGTCTAATGAACTCCAATGCCAGCATGAAAATATAAAGACTGCTAGGGACATACTGGCACACCTGCAAGAGTTGTATGGTGAGCAGAGTCGCACAGCTCGTTTTGAAGTGTCCAAGAGGCTCTTCAAAGCAAAGATGCGCGAAGGGCAGTCTGTCCATGATCACGGTCTGACCATGATCAAGGACCTAGAGGAGCTTGAGAAGCTCGGTATGGACATGCACAAGGAATTGCAAGTGGATTTGATCCTACAGTCACTTCCTGATTCATTTGGTCAGTTTATAGTAAACTACCACATGAATAAGATTGAATGCACTAAGACTGAACTAATCAACATGTTGGTAACTGCTGAGGGAGCCTTGAAAGGTTCAAGGGGCAATGTCCTTGCTGCTGAGTTGACTTCTGGTTCCAAGAGAAAGTCTACTTGGAAGAAAAAGAAGCCTGCTAAGAAGCAGAAGAAAGACAAGAAGCCAAAGAAGGAAGTTCAAAAGAAAAAGGCTAACGACAAAGGAAAATGTTTCCACTGCAATGTCGAGGCCACTGGAAGAGAAACTGTCCTTCATACCTCGAGAGCCTGAAGAACAAGAAAGGTGACACACCTTCAGAAGGTATAGACTTGCTCATAATTGAAACTAATCTAACGGTTTCTTCTACTTCTAGTTGGGTTATAGATTCTGGTTCTAGTGCTCATTGTGCACTACCATGCAGGGTCTAAAGGAAAGTAGAAGGCTGGCGGAAGGTGCGGTAACCCTTCGGGTTGGCAACGGGGCAAAAGTTGCTGCTGTGGCTGTGGGCACCTACCATCTGCGACTACCGTCTGGATTTAGTTTATTACTTAGAGACTGCTATTATGTACCTGCTGCTAGCAGAAATTTGATTTCTGTTTCATGTCTAGCACAGGAAGGTCATGTTTTTACATTTGACAAAGACTGCTGTTCTATTTATTTAAGAAATAAAATAGTCGCACGTGGTTTTATGATTGACAGTCTCTATCATTTACATATGGATGTATCTGTGAATGTTACCGAGCAAGAAGTGAGTGCCAAAGGATCCAAAAGATCCAGAGATGAGATAAACCAAAGTATTTGTGGCACCTCAGGCTTGGCCATATTGGAGAGGACAGAATGAACAAAATGGATAAAGATGGGCTTCTGGCTCATTGACTTCCGAGTCATATCCAGTTTGCGAGTCCTGTCTTCAAGGAAAAATGGCTAGACTGCCCTTTGTAGGACATGGGGAGAGGACCACTGAAATACTTACCCTAGTACATACAGATGTATGTGGCCCATTCGATGTGCTAGCCAGGGGACGTTATTCTTACTTCATTACCTTTACCGATGATTATTCACGGTATGGGTATGTGTATCTTATGAGACACAAGTCTGAATCTTTTGAAAAGTTCAAAGAGTTCAAGAATGAAGTAGAAAAACAAACTGGAAAACCTCTTAAGGCTCTTCGATCAGATCGAGGAGGAGAATACCTTAGTGGGAATTCCGGGACTATCTCAAAGAAAACGGCATAGTCTCACAATGGACACCTCCGGGTACACCTCAACTCAACGGGGTGTCAGAGAGGAGAATCGGACCCTATTGGATATGGTCAGGTCCATGATGAGCTTCACTGATTTACCTATGTTCTTTGGGGAGATGCCTTACTCACAGCGATATTTATTGAATAGAGTTCCCTCTAAATCCGTTCCTACCACACCGTATGAGATATGGCATGGTAAGAAACCAAGTCTTGGTCATCTCAAGATTTGGGGATGTCCGGCCCACGTCAAAGACTACAGGCGGACAAGTTAGAGGCTAGGACCATAAGTGCTCGTTTTATAGGATATCCTAAAGAGTCATTAGGATACAATTTTTACGTCTCAGAGGATCACAATGTGTTTGTGAGCCGTCATGCCATCTTCTTGGAAAATCAGTTTATCCTTGATAGAGGCAGTGGGAGGAAAATTGAGCTTGAAGAGAAAGTCTCTGAAAAGCAACGAGTCATGGATCCTATGAACCCATTCATACGAGCCAGTACACGATGTCCCTCAACCACCTCGTAGATCTAGTAGGGTCTCCCATCCTCCCGATAGATACTTAGGTATACTAGAAGAGGATACCGAGGAAATGTTCCTAGTGGGAGATAGGGATCACATACAGGATCCCAAAACCTACAACGAGGCGATATCTGATATCGATTCCGAGAAATGGCTGGAAGCTATGAAGTCAGACTCCATGCATTCCAACCAAGTCTGGACCTTAGTAGATCCACCAGAAGGTATTGTACCTATTGGATGCAAATGGATCTAAAGGAAAGATAGGTTCGGATGGAGAGGTAGAGACCTATAAGGCAAGGCTTGTGGCGAAAGGGTATAGTCACGCGAAGGCATTGACTATCAGGAGACCTTTTCACCTGTAGCCATGCTAAAATCCATCCGAACATTGCTTGCCATTGCAGCATTTCATGATTATGAAATCTGGCAGATGGATGTGAAAACTGCTTTCCTGAATGGATATCTTGATGAAGATATCTATATGGAACAGCCTTTGGGTTTCACTTCCAGTGATGGAGATCACAAGGTCTGCAAGCTGCAAAGGTCCATCTATGGACTAAAGCAAGCATCTCGGAGTTGGAACACTCGTTTCGATGACGCAATCAAAACGTTTGATTTCATCAAAAACGAAGAGGAACCGTGTGTTTACAAAAAGGTTAGTGGGAGTGCTGTCGTTTTCTCGTACTGTACGTAGATGACATCCTCCTGATGGGAATGATATTCCCATGCTAACCTCGGTCAAGGTCTGGTTGTCAAAAGAATTCTCCATGAAAGACCTTGGGGAAGCATCCTATATTTTGGGAATAAAGGTCTATAGAGATAGATCTAAAAGGATGCTTGGCCTTCACAAAATGTACATAGAGGAGTGCTGAAAGGTTCAGCATGGAAAACTCCAAAGGGGTCTCTTACCCCTAAGGCATGGAATTCATCTCTCCAAGAAGATGTGCCCCAACACATCTGAAGAGATTCAACGCATGAGCAAGATTCCCTATGCATCGGCAATAGGAGCCTCATGTATGCCATGCTATGTACACGACCTGATATAGCTCTTGCTGTGAGTGTCACAAGCAGATATCAGTCGATCCAGGCAAGAAGCACTGGATAGCTGTGAAGAACAGTCTTAAGTACTTGAGAAGAACTAAGGACATGTTCTTGGTCTTTGGAGAAGATCAGAGTTGAAGGTAGAAGGATGCACACATATTGATGATAGAAAGTCTACATCAGAATATGTGCAATGGTGGTTCAGTAAATTGGAAGAGTTCCAAACAACCGATCATTATAGATTCTACCTTAGAAGCTGAATGTTAAGCCGTATCTAAGGGTGCAGTGGAAACCTTCTGTTAAAAGTTCATTGCAGAGTTAGGTGTAATGTCATTAGATGCCATAACACTTTACTGCGATAACATTGGCACCATAGCACTAGCTATGGAGCCAAGGTCTCATCAGAAGTCCAAGCACATAGAGCGGCGCTTCCACCTCATACGCGACTATGTTGAGAAGAAATATGTAGAGGTGCAGAGAGTAGACTCCGCGGATAACGTGGCAGACCCGTTCACTAAGCAGCTGAGTCAGCAAAAGACTGAAGCCCACCTTGAGAAGATGGGCCTAAGATATATGACAATTGGCTTTAGTGCAAGTGGGAGATTGTTAGATGTATGCCCTAGAAGCCAATTTGGCTGACACATTGTTGATTCTAGGGACATAATTTTGTACTTGACTATTTATTATTGAATAAATAAAAGGCATCTTTTCATTCATATTATTTATGTGTCTATGAATCGTCCAAGAAATTAATAAGATGATGATACATATTCTCAAGAGTTGAGAATTTGAGCCATGTATCATTGGTGATTAATTTCTAAATGCTCCTGATCAATGGATCATCACGAGGACGGTGATCGATCCGATCAGTGCACAGATCACTTTCCTTCTGGATGGACGAGACTTGAGTCCACAGTGTAGGGACACTGAAGTGATAGTGCAGGTGCTTGTTAGAGAACAAGGGTACTGAGCGTGACCAAGACAAGAAGTCACTTGGATGTCTATCCACTCGTCAGTGACTTGCTTGATGTTGCAGTAGTGGACTGGTCCTTTGACCTGCGGTGCTTCGGCTACTCACAGTGAGGTTATTGTAGTTTGACTACACACATACATGGTCTCTAGTCATATGGGTCCTTGTAGTGTAGATTGGCTGCAGTAACTTCACTGTAGGAGTAGGGTATGTGTTAGATGTATGCCCTAGAAGCCAATCTGGCTGACACATTATTAATTCTAGGGACATAATTTTGTACTTGACTATTTATTATTGAATAAATAAAAGACATCTTTTCATTCATATTATTTATGTGTCTATGAATCGTCCAAGAAATTAATAAGATGATGATACATATTCTCAAGAGTTGAGAATTTGAGCCATGTATCATTGGTGATTAATTTGTAAATGCTCCTGATCAAATGATCATCACGAGGACGGTGATCGATCCGATCAGTGCACAGATCACTTTCCTTCTGGATGGATGAGACTTGAGTCCACAGTGTAGGGACACTGAAGTGATAGTGCAGGTGCTTGTTAGAGAACAAGAGTACTGAGCGTGACCAAGATAAGAAGTCACTTGGATGTCTATCCACTCGTCATGACTTGCTTGATGTTTGCCAGTAGTGTGATTGGTCCTTTGACCTGCGGTGCTTCGGCTACTCACAGTGAGGTTATTGTAGTTTGACTGCACACATACATGGTCTCTAGCCATATGGGTCCATGCAGTGTAGATTGGCTGCCAGTAAGTTCACTGTAGGAGTAGGGTATGCACCTATAAGGAATCTATCGACCTTGATAGATAAGGGAGATCCTATGTGATTTATAAGATTGAGTTCGTAAGACCTCGGCCGGGGGGCAGTATGCACAGTGGAAAAGGAGTTTTCCACTCTCGAACTTAAGTCGAATAAATCTTCACATATGACAGGACGATGGGGTTTGACGAGTTGTTCATGACCTCCGTCCTGTAGGAATCCACGATAGTAGGACTGTATCACATGGCAACTGCACCTAGAGGTTCATCATTCCATTCTGTTGGGTAGCCACTACATGCTGCTTGGTGTCACTGGTGGATGGTGAGACTCACAAGGATTGTCTCGATGGTCGATAATCCCTAATGAGTTGAATTGGAATCGTTCTAACTCATTGAAAGGAGTTTTCAATGATATTGTGATAGAGATCGCAGTATATCTTACTACCAGACAGAATAGAACCTATAGGGTCACACACATTAGAAGTATTGACTGATCCGATAGTTGAATTGTGATTAGGAATCACAAATAATTTATAATTATCAATTTGATTGCTAATTGGTGTAACCCACTAAGAGTTAGTGAGTTGAAGAAGAAATAATTGCGGTTGGATTGCAATTTAATTTAATTGGATTTAATTAATTGGACTTGATCATATTAAATGCGAGTTCTACTTAAAGTAGGAATTCTAGAGTTCTAATTGGATTAGTACTAAAAATCAAATAAGTCCTAATTAGATTAGGATTTTTTTTTAAAAAAGTCCTAATTAATTTTAATCTAATTAACATGACTCCTAATTGGATTAGGATTGAAGAGTTCAATTGAGTCATGATTCAATTAAATCCTAATTAGATTGGGATTTTGAATGAAAGATAGATTGGGTTCACCTAATTCTCTTTAGAAAAGGATTGGGTTTCCCATCCATGTGGCTACATCCCCCTACTTAATATGATTAAGTGGGGGGGTATGAGATAAGAGGGAAAATAGGAAAATAGGGGAGGGGCGTACGCCCCTCCCTTGGCTCTCGGCTAAAAAAAAAGAGGGGGCCCTTAACTCTCGGCGTGAGAAATAAGAGGGCCCTCCCCCTTTCCTAAAAGGAGCTCCACACGGTTTTTAAAAGGAGACCTAGGGGGTACGCCCTAGGTGATTTTAATCCCCCCTCTCCCCAGCCGTAAAGGAGCATTAACTCCCTCTTGGAAGCTGCAAGCAACCTCTCTCTCCCTCCTTGTTTTTCAGCCGCAAGGGAAAACAAAAATAAGGGAGTGGTGTTGGCATCTTTCATTCATCATTCTTCCACAAATCAAAAGGCAGCAAGCGTGCTTCTTTTGATCCTTCTTTCTCCTATTCTTCTTCCTCAAGAGAGAGCAATCAAGGTGTTGTTTGCTGCAAGGAGAAAGAATTTCATCCATCAAAACATATCTCTGCAAGGGAGCTAGCACCCCGGGGAGATTAGAGCGATTGGATCGGTCCTCTGCTTCGTGTGGATACCCGTAGAGGCCGGGCACTTGAACGGCTTCAAGCGAACCTTCATCCTAAACCACGAACTTCAGTTTGCGGTGATCATCTACCCGCACAAGGTGAAGATCTGATCTTCTAAATGTTTGAAAAGTTTTAAATTCTGGCCTAAACTACTAACGGTTCATGAAACAACGTTCATGCGCGATGAACGTCGATCCCGCACATGCCGATTCGCTGCCATCTGAATTTTTTTGAATATCAGCGGCATGGGCGGGTCCCTAACAGTATGCACTTACATGGAATCTATCGACCTTGATAGAAGAGGAGTGATCCTATGTGATTTGTTAGACTGAGTTCTAAGACCTTGGCCAGTGCAGTAATATAAAGTGGAGAAAGAGTTTTCCACTATCGAACTCGAGTCGAATAAATCTTGACATATGATAGACGAAGGGGTTTGACGAGTTATCTATGACCCTCCGTCCTGTAGGAAATCCATGATAGTAGGACTGTATCACATGATAACTGCACCTAGAGGTTCATCATTCTATTCTACTGAGGTAGCTACTACATGCTGCTAGGTGTCACTGGTGGATGGTGGGGACTCACAGGGATTATCTTGATGATCGATAAACCCTAATGAGTAGAGTTGGAATCGTTCCAATCCATTGAAAGGAGTTTTCAATGATATTGTGAAAGAGATCATAATATATCTCACTACCAGTCAGAATAGAACCTATGGGGTCACACACACTAGAAGTATTGACCGATCCGATGGTTGAATCGAGATTAGGAATCACAAGTAATCAATTCGATTAATAATAAGTTGAAGAGGAACAAAGGGAATTAATTAATTGGACTTAGACACAAATCCTGCTTCGAGTAGGATTCCTAGAGTCCTAATTGTATTAGGACTGGAAATCCTAGTTGGAGTAGGACTGGGATTCCTACTTGGAATAGGATTCCTACAATCCTAATTAGATTAGGAGTTTTGAATTAAAATTGGATTCCTACTTGGAGTAGGATTCCTAGAGTTCTAATCGGATTAGGACTTCGGATTCAAATTAGAGTCCTAATTGGATTAGGACTAAAATTAAATAAGTCCTAATTGGAATAGGGTTTCTTAAGTCCTAATTAATTATTAATCCAATGAATCAACATAACTCCTAATTGGGTTAGGATTGAAGAGTTCAATTGAGTCATGGTTCATTCAAGTTCTAATTGGATTAGGACTAGTATAGATTGAACCCAATTGATTCATGATTTGGTTAAACTCTAATTGGATTAGGGCTAAACAAAATAGAGGCCTCCTAAGAGGAGGATTAGGGCAACACAAGAAGGAGGGGCTCACGCCCTCCTCCTTATCTTCCTTGGTGCGGCAACACAAGAGGGGCCGGCGCCCCTCTTGGAAAAGATTTAGGGCTCCTAATTTGTAGGAGCCCTAGGTACTTTAAAAGGGGGTGAAAGGGGGGCGGCGCCCAAGGATTGATGCTCTCCTCCTTGCAGCCGTGGCCTCCCTCTCCTCCTCCATCTTCAGCCGCAAGCAAAGGAAAGCAAGGGAAGATTGTTTGGTGGCCTCTTCCTCCTCCCTTCTCCCTTCCAACGCAAGGAAAAGAAAGAAGGCTGGCAGGGGGCTTTGATCTTCTTACTCTCTTTCCTTCTTCTTCCTCCTCTCAAGCAGCAATCAAGGATTGATTGAAACCGAGAGAGATCAGCCATCAAAAGTTATCTCTGTAAGGGAGCTAGCACCCCGGGGAGATAGAAAGCTTGGATTGGTCCTCTGCTTCGTGTGGATACCCGTAGAGGCCGGGCACTTGAACAGCTTCAAGCGAACCTTCATCCTAAACCACGAACTTCAGTTTTGCGGTGAATCATCTACCCCGCACAAGGTGAAGATCTGATCTTCTAAAGGTTTTAAAAGTTTTTAATCCTTATCTATCTACGAACGGTTTTTTGAACAACGTTCATCCGCGATGAACGGTTGATCCCGCGCATGCCTCTTCCGCTGCATCTGAATTTTTTAAAATTTCAGCGGGCATGATCGGGGTATTCTAACAATTAATCAATTGATTAAGTGGACACATGTCATGCATCTATGAGCACAAGGATTGGACACTGGCATTAATCCAAGGGTGGGTTGTAGTCCCATACTCCTAATAAGATTAGGAGAGGCCTTAAACCCAATCTATAAAAGGGTAGCAAGAAAGACATTATGAATTAATTCTCTCCTCTTTCTCTCTACGCCTCCTCTTCTTTCTTCCTCCTTCTCCACGGCAGCAAGGGGTCTTCATCCTTCTTTTCTTCTAAGGTAGCAAGGCAAGGAAGATCCACGTGCAAGATTCCTCCTTCCTCTTCCTCCATCGTGAGCTAGGTTGAAGAAGAAAGGTTCTTCATCAAGGAGGTAAGTTGCAGGATTCTTATTCCAACTTGATGATAGTCATGAGAGGGTATTCTGCAAGGAGCTAGCACTTCGGTAAAACCCATTCTCAGATTGATTAGATCCTCGTGTGGATACTTGTAGAGGCCGGACAATTGTGTGTTGAGAACCCGCCCATGCCGCAGAACATTAAAAAAATTTCAGATGCAGCGGAATTGGCATAAGCGAGATCGACGTTCATCTCATGAACGTTTGTTCAAACACTGTTCGTAGTTAGATTAGGGATTACAAACTTTAAATCAATTTGGTAGATCAGATTTTCACCTTGTGTGGGTAGATGATCACTGCAAACTAAAGTTCGTGTTTTGGAAGAAGGCTCGCTTTGAAGCCGCACACAGCGCCCGACCTCTACGTGTATCCACACGAATTAGAAAAACCGATCGAAGCTCTTTTTGTCTCCCCGGGGTGCTAGCTCCTTGCAGAGACAACTCTTGATGGCTGAAATCCTTCCTTTGAATCAACCTTTGATTTTCTTAGAAAGGAGGAGGAAGAAGAAGGGATGAAGGATGAAGAACACAAGGCTCTTCACAGCCTTTTCTTTTTCCTGCGCTAGAACCAGGGAAAGAAGATGGAATAGGTGATGCACGCCTCCTCCCTTTCTCTTCCTTGCTGATGGCGGCTGAAGACCAAGAGGAGGAAGGGGCCACGGCACAAGGGAGAGGAGAGGTAGAATCATCCTAGGGTTGGCCTTTTACTCCTTATAAAGGCATATGGAGCTCCTACCTTTTAGGAGCTTCATTATTTTCCTTTTAGGAACCAAGAGGAGGGGCGCACGCCCCTTGATTTCGACCAACCCTTCCCTTCTAACCCTTCATCATGCACGCCCCCACTTGATCTAATCAAGTGTGGCATGGGGCCTAAGCCTAGTTGGTTCAATCCTCTTCCAAAGAGGATTGGGTGCACTTGTTTCCCTTCAAATCCTAATCCAATTAGGATTTGATTGAACCATGACTCAATTGAACCCTTTAATCCTAATCAAATTAGGAGTCATCATAATTCATTAGATTAATAATTAATTAGGACTTAAGAAATCCTAATCCAATAAGGATTTATTCAATTTTAGCCCTAATCCAATTAGGACTTTTATTTGAATCCGAAGTCCTAATCTAATTAGGACTTCTAAGAATCCTATTCTAAGTAGGAATCCATATTGAATTCAAAATTCTAATCTAATTAGGATTGTAGGAATCCTACTCCAAGTAGGACTCCCATGCTGAGTTATGCCCCATTCGATGCGACGTTCGCAGCAGAATTCGAACGGGACATTGTTCATCGTATGAACACGCCTAGGATCGTAGAATTCAAAAATTTTTCTGGATCCAAATCCATAAGTTCTTTGAATTCATTAGGAAGGAGAGATTAGGATCTGAGGAAGGTTGATTAAGATTCATAAAAACTGAAACTAAAATCAGAAGAAATTAATTTGAAGATCTCATCTTTAAAAATTCTGCAGGTGAGAACACCGTAGCCTGATGATCTATCTAGGTTTCTGTTTGAGCCACACCAATTGTCCGGCCTCTACAGGTATCCACACGAGGATTTAATCATCTGAGATAGGGTCTTACCGGAGTGCTAGCTCCTTGCAAAGACCTCTCATGACTATCATATGGATTAGAAGATAAAAATCTGCAACATACCTCCTTAAAGAAGAATCCTTTCTTCTTCAACCTTGCTTGCGATGGAGGAAGAGGAAGGAGGAACCTTGCACGTCGATCTTCCTTGCGTTGCTACTGTGGAAGAAGAGGAGGATGAAGACCCCTTACTGCCATGGAGGAGGAAGAAAGAAGAGGAGGCGTGGAGAGGAAGAGGAGAGAATTCATTCATAACTTCTCCCTTGCTACCCTTTTATAGATTGGGTTTAGGGGCTCCTCCTAATCTTATTAGGAGTAATGGGACTATAACCCACCCTTGGATTAATGCCAAGTGTCCAATCCTTGTGCTCATAGATGCATGACATGTGTCTATTTAATCAATTGATTAATTTTCTAATCATATTAGGATTCCTAATCTCATTAGGAGAATTAATTGATTTGGGAGCATGCATCCTACGACGCCATGTAGACTTTAAAGTCCGCATAGTGTGAATATGACTTAAGTCATATTCATCCTAACAACGACATGTGGTCTTTAAAATCCGCACAAACCTTGGTTTAATCAAATTGACCCAATCATGAACCCAAATCAATTTGGGTCGAACCCAATTTGAATTTGGCTCATTAAATCAGCTCAATTGCAGTCCAATTGCAATCAAATTCCACTTAATTCTTCTTCCATTAACTCACTAACACTTAGTGGGTTAATTCAATTACCAATCATATTGATGATTGATTTCTATTATGATTCCAAATCACAATTATGATAGTCTGACTAATTAAATCCTCTATGTGTGTGACCCCGTAGGTTCTATTCTGACTGGTAGTGAGAAATATTGAGATCTCCATCTCAATATCACTGAAAACTCTTTTCAGTAGACTGAAACGATTTCAGTTCTACTCTTAGGGTTCACTGATCACCAAGTGAATGCCTTCGACTCTCACAATCCACTAGTGACACCCAGCAGTATGGGGTGGCAACCCAGCAGAATGGAATATCTGAACCTCTTGGTGCAGTTAGCGTATGATACAGTCCCTCTATCATAGATCCCGACGTGACGGAGGTTATGGATATCTCGTCAAATCCCATCGTCTGTCATATGTCAAATTTATACGACTTTCAGTTCGAGATATGGAAAACTCTTTTTCCAAAATACCTGGCCAGAAATTTATCGAACTCAGTCTCATAAATCACATAGGATCACTCCTAATCTATCAAGGTCGATAGATCCCATCTAGATGCAACCCTATTCCAAAATGAACCTACTGCAGCCAATTCACATTACAAGGATCCGAATGACTAGGGCCCAAGTTCACATGCTCGTCAAACTACAGCAACCTCACAGTGAATAGCTGAGGCATCGCAGGTCAAAGGATCAGTCATACAACTGCAGCATAAGTAGTCATTAACGAGTGGATAGACATCCATGTGACTACTATCTTTGGTCACGCTCAGTACCTTGTTCTCTAACAAGTACTTGCATAATCACTCCAATGTCTTTACACCGTGGACTCGAAACTTGTCCATCTAACTAAGTGATCTGTGCACTAATCTCAGTGGATCGATCACCGTCCCTCGTGATGGATCCATCGATCAGGAGCATTTAGAAATTAATCCCTAATGACACATGCCTCAAATTCTCAACTCTTTGAAATTATGTGTCATCATCTATTAATTTCTTGAACGATTAATGGACACATACAAACATGAATGAAAAATAAATTGCCCAATCTTATTTATTAATAAGTGTCAAATTACAAATTTATGTCCAGATTACAAATATGCGTCAGCCACGTTGGCTTCTAGGGCATACTTCTAACATCCCAATCCTAGTCCAAGTAGGAATTTCCAATCCTAATTGTTGCCCAGTAGATACAACCCAAGAGGGGGGGTGAATTGGGTCTTTTAAAACTTTTAAGCTACTTCTAACACTTTTCAATTAATTATGCTAAGTTGTATAGTTGCACAGTGGAATTTAAACTTAGCAATACGTTGATTTATCGAATGAGACTTGATTAAGTAAATTGAATATGCTTGCAACTAAAGGATGTGCGGATAAGAGTTAAGCAGGCAATTTATCTAGGTAAGTAAGTGAGCAAGATAGACAATGACAAAAAGCATCACAAACACAACAAACATATAGTGGTTCGGTGCACCCCAGCACCTACATCCACTCCCCAAGACCTCTTGGGAATTTCACTATAATCCTACAGATTACAGCCGGTTGTTTTACAAGCTCACAACCCAACTTGTTGTTTTGCGAGATCACAACGAACTCGGTCGGTTTTCACAGGCTCACCGACTAGAACCAACCGATTGTTTTCACGGGCTCACAATCCAACCCAGTTGGTTTTCCCAAAGGCTCACCAACCACAACCTTACACCGTTGGTTTTTCCTTTTGGCTCACCAACAAACCTTAACCCCTTGATTCAATCCCTTGATTGAATCAAGTAACAAGATATTAAAACAAAGGTTTAAAACAAATCAAAGCTTCTTAAACAAGCAAATATAACAATATAAACAAATAGGTAAAGAGAAGCCCTCAAACAAGTTGTGTAGATGAGGAAACTCGGCTTCTTCTTTACTTGACCCTCTTCTGATTTCGCACGAGGTAGAGGATCACTGAGGCAGTACACAGTTGGAGAGGAAGCTTTGGGATTCACTCGGATGCTCTTCTTCTCTCTATTTTGCTTTGAATGGCCCTTTTGTGCTTTTGGGAGATTTTTCTTTGAGATCTCTTTCCTAAATGTTTTCTCCCACTTCCCATACCGTCTCCCCTAGCTCTCCTCTTGATTTTATAGCTTTACATGTCGTGGAACCAGAAATCTAGCCGTTAGAGACAAAAATAGAGCCGTTGTCCACAGTCTGCAACTCCTGACAAAGTTTCCATTGGGAGCGGAGTCGACTCGCGCGATCTGGAGTCGACTCGACTGTAGCAGGAGTCGTCTCATGCTTTTCTGGAGTCGGCTCGGCAACTGTTCTAGATTTGAATTAAAGTGGTCTTCTCGACTGGGAGTCGACTCGACTTAACCCGGAGTCGACTCGCCAAAATCTGGAGCTGCCCTTGCACTTTTGGAGTCGGCTCATCCCAAGGAATCCATGGATGCATTTTTCAACTTTGCTTACTCGAGTCGACTCGAAAATTCTGGGAGTCGACTCGGTGCTCAGAGTCCAAACTCCCGAGCTTCTGTCTTTTGGCTCGTGCTGTCTCGGAGTCGACTCGAACTGTCTCGGAGTCGACTCGGCCCTCAGTATCCAAAAAACAGTCTTCTGTCTTTTGGGGTCGCGCTGCCTTGGAGTCGACTCGAACTGTCTTGGAGTCGACTCGCCTCTCAAGGACGAAAATGCCGTCTTCTGTCTTTGGGGTTGCGCTGCCTCGGAGTCGACTCGGATTTTGCGGGAGTCGACTCGGCTCTCAGTGTCTGAAATTGGCTCTCTGACTTTTTGCTTGTTTTCCTCTGGGAGTCGACTCTAGCTTCCTTTGGAGTCGACCTGCCAACCATCGGAGTCGACTCGAGTTCCTCAGGAGTCGACTCGGCTCTCAGGGTCCAAAATAGCTTCTCTGTGTTTCTGCCTTGTTACTCCCTGGAGTCGACTCGTACTATCCAGGAGTCGACTCGAGGACTATTCTTTTGGATTTTCCTTTGAATTTGCTCTTCCAACTTGAGTCCTTTGAACTTGAAACTTGGGTCAATAAATTGTAGCTTTCTTCCAACTTTTCTTGAGAGCTTTGGAGGCCTTATTGTGTTCTTCCAACTTGCTATATTCCTTGCAAAATAACTATCTTTCTCCTTGCAACACAAACGTTAGTATTTATACTTCAAGGTTTTGTGATCATCAAAATCAATCTTTAAATCAATCTTTGGGTCATCAGTCCTCCCCCTTTTTGATGATGACAAAACTTGGAGTATATGCAATATAAAATATATTGTGTTCTAGAAGTAGTGCATAGCTAAGTTGCATGAAGTAGAAAACATATATATTTAAAACATACTTCATGATAATGCTTTATATTCTTAACATAATCAACATATCTAAATTTAAGCTGGTTTGTATTCAATTCAGAATATACAGAATATAAAGCATTATGAACATATAGTTAGGTATTTCTCCCCCTTTTTGACAACATCAAAAAGATAGTGAAACATTAAGCACAAAGATAAGACTACTCAAATATTTCTTTTTCTTATTGTACTCTGATTTGCATGTCAAATTATTGCAAGGATATGAATCATATAACTCAAGGCAATAATATTAGAATAAGATTAATGAGCATAGATAGAGCCAATTAAGATAATTTCAGAGCAGAACACATCGAATGTGATTCCAAGGATAGTTTTCAACTCAAGTGTAGATGGAATCTTTCTTAAGTTAATTCAAGAAGTACCACGAATGATATTCAAAGAAAGCACGAATGGAAATCTAACCTCTCTTCAATAATAAGTATGAAAGCTCGTTCATTTAACATCTTTTGCCCAATATATTAAGTATTTTATCAACATGAGAGCAATTTAATTAATTTTCAGAGTATAAGTGCAAAACTCATATACTTGAGAAACATATCATCATGTTGGATCATTAATTCTTAATGACTTCAAAGTTCTTTTATGATAATAAGAACATTGGGGCACAAATACCAAAATATGCAATTTTTGATACATCTTAGAGCTCATTTAAAGACTTTCTTTTATTTCTTTAGAAAATAAGCACAATTTGATACATAAAAATATGAATTGGCATAAAATTTGAAGTTCTAAAGAGCAAGCCAATTAGGACTCATTAGTGAATTTCAAAATAGATTTTCTAAAAGATACTCAAGCAAATTCAACATATCATACTCCCCCTTTTTTATTAAATTAGAGGCTCTTAAGATCAACTATTTGAATTGCAATTTGGTTCATGATTTATGCATAAGATATATTAACCAATAACAAGCCTCAAGGTGTATCATAAAGATTTTCAGATTAAATTTCAGATGATACATATTGGAGAGCATTTAGGATCACTTTTCATTTAGTATGCTTTCTCTCTCCTTTAGTTATAGATTTATGCGATTAAGTTCCATAAGATCTCTCCTTCTAAGATTTTCTTTCTTCCCCTCAATTGATCATTCCATTTAAGAGTTTAGAATTTGAAGATAATGTTCAGTAAAATTGTCAATCTCAAAAAAAAAATAATTTAATAAGTATTAGGACATTTTGTATCAAAGTTAGGCAAGCAGAAAGATAGATCAAGATCAATTCATTTTGCCTAAATAGAAGTATCCTTCTCTTCTTCTTTTTGTAAATCTATTTAACTTCCAAAAGATAATCGTGAATGATAAAAACTGAAATTTCTTCTTAATATTACTTAAAAACTTTATGTAGTATTTCAAACATTCAAGCATTAGAACACAAGTTAGTTTGAGGCAAGGGTGAAGCAAAAACTTGTGAGCAAAGTTAAGACATATTCCAATCAACATATCCAAGCATGGAGCATTACAAAATATTGAGAACCCATAATTCAAGACATCATGCCATATGCAAAATAGATTATGTGTTAAGTCATATATTGAAATATTAAGAATAAGCATGTCAAGGACCAAAATCAATTCTTTTCAAATAAACTCCCATTATTTAAATATAATCTTGCACTGATTTCATTCTTAAGGTGTGTTTCCAAGTGATTAAAGCTTGACTTGATTCTTCTTATACTTTCATTTACTTTGTCATTCATTTTTACTTTCTTGTGCTCTATACTCTATTTGCTCCCTATCCGGTGGAGTTGGAAGGGGCACGAGGTACTACCACTAGCCCTCCCTCTTGTGCCGTCCCTAATATGCCCTACACCGAATAGTTGGGTCAAATGTGCCGGGTACTACCACTAGCCTCCCATTGGCACCATCCCTATGATGAGCAATATAGAAAATTTAAAAAGTTCACTTCAAACTCTCCCTATTTAAGTGTAATTAATTATGGATTTTATCCCTTCCAAATGTGCTGAATATTATTATGCTTGTTTTGCTTTTCCTTTAGATTGGAGTATTTGCCCTTTGCTTAGATTTTACATCTCTTGAATAATATCCATTTTCTTTCTTTATCTCTCTCTCTTTTTTGTTATTCTCAAGTTAATTTACATGAAAGAGCAGAATAAAGAAATAATCTTATGTATCATATAGATGTATATCATGCAAACAACTTTTTCATTATGCTCAAGGATTCATAATTTCTCACAAGTTATTTTAAATCAAAATTTTAAGCATAAACTTGTGTATTTCATGGTTATGACATAGGCAAAGATATATTTTAGTTTGGGCAAACCATGAAACAATTTCTAAAAGTATAAGTCAATCAATATATATATAGACATGATATCAAAAAAATTAATAATTAAAGACCTTAATCATGCCATAATAAGATTTAAGTTATTGACTTTGCTCAATTAATTTATGAGAGAGATATCTAGAATTACCAATTCATTCTGCATTCTTCAGAGTCAAATACCTACTAGATTTTCTTATGTACGAACTTTTGGCTGAAGAAGGTCCTCTCTCTTGTTTGCATATGAATGTTTATTGTATCTTACATGGAGATATCCTTCAAGTTGAAATCTCTCATTTTCTTGCTCAAGGATCCTGCATTATTAACAAACTTCTTTTTTTTCTTGAAAGAAAGTCATTAGTTTCTTCAAGATACAAAAACACTCATTCAACATATTTTTTTAACTAGATGACTCAATATAAGATATGACAATAGTTGCATGTTGAGTCACTTTACTCAAGAGATTGTCTAAATATAAGCAAGCACATATCACTTGAACTAAAGAGATAGTTTCATTAACCAAGAAGGTTCAAGGACAAGCGTGTGAAGCAATAGGAAGATTTATCAAGGTCAAATCAATTTTTATTTTCAGAATCAATTTAGCTTAGATTCTATTTGCTTAAGATAATTATCAATAAGATATGTTAGCTAAGTTTTAATCAATTTATCTTAAACAGTTGTTTCTATCAAAATTCATATTATGAATCATTAGAGTTAGATTGAAGTCTTGCACAAGAGCACATAATGAGTATACAATCTGGTCTACTGCTGTATGATAAAATAATTATTCTATCATGCTTCAATACAGCTTTTAAAACAATAGATCTACTTTGCTCATTCCTTTTCAAATTATACAAAGATGGGGTCATAGACATACCTTCTTCATGCCAATCTTCTATAAGAGTTTTCTTGTGGGACTAACTTTGGTCAATGAAGATCCCCTTTCTTGTTTGTCTTAATTTGGAGTTTGAGAAAGAAAATGTTAATTCATTCATTATACATATTTCAAACTCACTTTGCATGAGCTTAGTAAAATCTCCATATAAATTTTCATCAGTAGAAACAATAATGATGCCATCAATGTGTGCTTTGAGCAAGCAAGATATCACAGATTCATCTTTTAATGTATAGATTTATCATTATTACTTTCTATCAAAAAGGTTACTTAAGCTTTATATCATGCTTTTGATGCTTGTTCCAAATTATATATTGCTTTATCATATTTGTAATGAGTGTTTTCAAATATGGTGGTTATTTAACAATATCTTCTTTAATAAAATAAGCACCTAGGAGTGCATTCTACACATTCATTTGATAGAATATAAAGCTCATAAAGCAAGCAAATGATAATGGTGATCTTTACTTCTAATCATGCAAGAATCAAGATCTATTTCATCTTTTCTTGATTTAGTCTTTTAGTAGTCATCAATTTTTCTTCATTAAGTGCATTTCTGAAAAACTCAATTTGGTTATAATTGTTAACAAGTTTTCAGATTGTTATATGTAAAAGATTAACCATATACATATATAATTTGATTTTAGTATTTTGATAATAAATCATTAGTCTCATAAAGAATAAAATGAATTGATACTTCTACAACTAGAATCTTTTCATAAATGTTCTATATGCATTGCTTGATGAATGATATCCAAGGATAGAGATATCTTTATGAGATTTGGCATTATTTTCATAAGAACATATCAAGCATAACGTGTATGACTGAAAAATATGAAAGATATGCAATGGTTCATTTTTCATTTTTTAGAAGATCAAAATGAGTTTTCATCAAAAATAGATCTAATAGAAATCATATGTATGACAAGCGGTGATGATAGCTTTTAAAAATCATTTAAGTAGATGACTATCATACACAATTGTCTTTTTCATTTCTTCAAGAATTCTATTAACCCTATTTTACTGAAGGTGTCCTTGGTGCTGAAATAATTAATTTCTGTATAAACTTTATCAGGATTTTGGTTTTCAACACTGTGGCCATGATACTCTTTTATCTTCACAGTTTGGAAACCTTTATCATTTGAAACACTTTTACATGATTTAGCAAATACAGAAAATATTTCAATTTTATTTGCCAAGAACACATCCGATGTAAGCTTTTGAAAACTTAGTGATGGAAACAACATCTTTAAATTTAGAAATTGATTTTTGTTTGTTTCCTTAGTTAGCATGCATAGTAAAACTTTGACCCTTTCAGAAGAATGGCAAGGTCTTTGAGATTAAGTACATACTATCATGAGTTGATTTTATATGCCAAAGATGGTTTCTTTAATCTTGGTATTCATAGTGCATATATTCAAAAGCACACCAAGTACACATTATCATATCTATGATCAATAAACAATAATGCCATGGATAAAAACTC
This sequence comes from Phoenix dactylifera, assembly GCF_009389715.1. Classification (NCBI taxonomy): domain Eukaryota; kingdom Viridiplantae; phylum Streptophyta; class Magnoliopsida; order Arecales; family Arecaceae; genus Phoenix; species Phoenix dactylifera. The sequence goes on from NW_024069749.1 coordinate 22,600, forward strand.
TCAATCAAGCATATAGAGAATTCATAGAGTTATTCTTAATAAATTGATTAATCTTTTAGCAACTTATCCAATAGTGAGTAAAGTATACTATAAAACGAAGTGATTTGATTATATTTCCAAAAGTATTTTTATATCACAAAATTGGTCAATACTTGCAATTCATATTTTAATCAAATAACTAAAGCAAAAATAATGATGAAATGCAAGGTTTACTGATTTTATTATTATTATTATTATTTTTTATTATTTAAAATTACTTTTCATAAGTATGTTTTAAGTTTCATTTTTTTTGACATGTGTCTAGAACACCCATTTGTATGAAAGTTCTATTTGTTCCATGGGTATCTTGGCACACCCTTAATCCTCATATTTTCATTTTGGGTACCCAAGCTTGCTTGGTTCTTGAGAGTTAGGACATATAGTTCCTTTTGGAACCCAAATTGTTTAATTGTAATAACTTTTACTACTTGATTTAATTATGTTTAGAACGATTGGTAAAGTTGTTATGCCCATTCTTTTCATGTTTGAAATAAGTTATCTTATTTAATAGTTTGCTTGGTGGAATTGATAACCTTTTTCTTTAGAGATTTATTATTAAGTAAAGGAGTCAAGCCAAATTTTTGATTTATCATAAGCAACACATTGGCTTTCAAACATTATTTTTAATCTTTCTGAAACTTACATTGAATTTGTTAATAAGAGATTTTGATTGGTTAATTTCTTCACTTAAGTTTTGATTTTCTTTAATTAAACTCTGATTTTTTTTGAATCAATTGTTTCTAAATTTAACCTTAAGCTTTCATTTTCAGAATTTAGTTTATCTTGTATTTCATCACTAGAGTTTCTTTCTTTTGAAATTTTCAGATTTAGTTTCTTAAGATTTTTATTCTTTATAGCTAATTTTTTACATTCCACCATACCAAATCATGAAAAGCATTTAATAATTCATCATAAGGAAATTCTTCTTGAAAATCATTGATATAAAGGTAGATTCAGATTTACCTTATCTTCTTGTGCCACGAAGCACAAGTTAGTTACTCTTGTAGTTCTTTGGAGCTAATATCATCATTGTTGCTCCTAGCTTTCAATTTCTTGCTTGACTCTTCCTTGGTCCAAGGACTTTCTTGCTTTTTATTTCTTCTTCCTTTCTTCTTAGCTTCCTCTTTTCTTTGTCTTTAGGAAAGTTTTTTGAATCTTTCGGTGTTTGGAATGGATCCTTGTTTTCATCACCGAACTCTTTATTTTTTGAACTGTTCTGCCTCGGAGTCGACCGGGCCTTATTGGAGTCGACTCTGGCTAAGGTGGGAGATTAACAACCACTTTTTCTGCAGTCTCCATTGTTAGTATGTAATTGAAGCACACTGTGAGCTAATCTGAGATTTTATCATAAATATTTTCTAAAGCTATCCCAGATCTCCTTAGCAGATAAGCATTGCAGAAATCTTATGAAATATAGGATTCATGGATAGCACAATATAGAATGTTCATAGCATTAGCATTCAATTGTGCTAAGTCTTTTTCATTGACAGCTTGAGAGAGTGTATGAGAGTCATTTATAATGATACTCCATATTTTATAGTTTTGTGATTGAACAAAAATGTGCATGCGTGCTTTCCAATATGTGTAGTCTAAGCCATTAAGTAGTGGAGGTCTATCAATTAATTGTCCCTCTTCTAGAAAACTATCTATTTGAGTTGTCATGGTCTTTGGCTCTTGATCGTGAGATCAATAATAAATCTTAGAGCACCTGCTCTGATACCACTTGTTGCCCAGTAGATACAACCCAAGAGGGGGGGGTGAATTGGGTCTTTTAAAACTTTTAAGCTACTTCTAACACTTTTCAATTAATTATGCTAAGTTGTATAGTTGCACAGTGGAATTTAAACTTAGCAATACGTTGATTTATCGAATGAGACTTGATTAAGTAAATTGAATATGCTTGCAACTAAAGATGCGCGGATAAGAGTTAAGCAGGCAATTTATCTAGGTAAGTAAGTGAGCAAGATAGACAATGACAAAAAGCATCACAAACACAACAAACATATAGTGGTTCGGTGCACCCCAGCACCTACATCAACTCCCCAAGACCTCTTGAGAATTTCACTATAATCCTACAGATTACAGCCGGTTGTTTTACAAGCTCACAACCCAACTTGTTGTTTTGCGAGATCACAACGAACTCGGTCGGTTTTCACAGGCTCACCGACTAGAACCAACCGATTGTTTTCACGGGCTCACAATCCAACCCAGTTGGTTTTCCAAAGGCTCACCAACCACAACCTTACACCGTTGGTTTTTCCTTTGGCTCACCAACAAACCTTAACCCCTTGATTCAATCCCTTGATTGAATCAAGTTACAAGATATTAAAACAAAGGTTTAAAACAAATCAAAGCTTCTTAAACAAGCAAATATAACAATATAAACAAATAGGTAAAGAGAAGCCCTCAAACAAGTGTGTAGATGAGGAAACTCGGCTTCTTCTTTACTTGACCCTCTTCTGATTTCGCACGAGGTAGAGGATCACTGAGGCAGTACACAGTTGGAGAGAAAGCTTTGGGATTCACTCGGATGCTCTTCTTCTCTCTATTTTGCTTTGAATGGCCCTTTTGTGCTTTTAGGAGATTTTCTTTGAGATCTCTTTCCTAAATGTTTTCTCCCCACTTCCATACCGTCTCTCCTAGCTCTCCTCTTGATTTTATAGCTTTACATGTCGTGGAACCAGAAATCTAGCCGTTAGAGACAAAAATAGAGCTGTTGTCCACAGTCTGCAACTCCTAACAAAGTTCCCGTTGGGAGCGGAGTCGACTCGCGCGATCTGGAGTCGACTCGACTGTAGCAGGAGTCGACTCATGCTTTTCTGGAGTCGGCTCGGCAACTATTCCAGATTTGAATTAAAGTGGTCTTCTCGACTGGGAGTCGACTCGACTTAACCAGGAGTCGACTCGCCAAAATCTGGAGCTGACCTGCACTTTTGGAGTCGGCTCATCCCAAGGAATCCATGGATGCATTTTTCAACTTTGCTTACTCGAGTCGACTCGGAAATTCTGGGAGTCGACTCGGTGCTCAAAGTCCGAACTTCCGAGCTTCTGTCTTTTGGCTCGTGCTGTCTCGGAGTCGACTCGGCCCTCAGTATCCAAAAATAGTTTCTGTCTTTTGGGGTCGCGCTGCCTTGGAGTCGACTCGAACTGTCTTGGAGTCGACTCGCCTCTCAGGGACGAAATGCCGTCTTCTGTCTTGGGGTTGCACTGCCTCGAAGTCGACTTGGATTTTGCGGGGAGTCGACTCGGCTCTCAGTGTCTGAAATTGGCTCTCTGACTTTTTGCTTGTTTTCCTCTGGGAGTCGACTCTAGCTTCCTTTGGAGTCGACCTGCCAACCATCGGAGTCGACTCGGCTCTCAGGGTCCAAATAGCTTCTCTGTGTTTCTGCCTTGTTACTCCCTGGAGTCGACTCGTACTATCCAGGAGTCGACTCGAGGACTATTCTTTTGGATTTTCCTTTGAATTTGCTCTTCCAACTTGAGTTCTTTGAACTTGAAACTTGGGTCAATAAATTGTAGCTTTCTTCCAACTTTTCTTGAGAGCTTTGGAGGCCTTCTTGTGTTCTTCCAACTTGCTATATTCCTTGCAAAATAACTATCTTTCTCCTTGCAACACAAACGTTAGTATTTATACTTCAAGGTTTTATGATCATCAAAATCGATCTTTAAATCAATCTTTGGGTCATCACTATCTAATTAGGACTTCAGGAATCCTGCTCCAAGTATCCGATGCAGCAATGTACTCTTCTTCCATGGTAGAATCTGCAATAATCGGTTACTTGGAACTCTTCAATTTACAGATCCTCCATTGCATAAGAATACATATCCTGATGTAGACTTTCTATCGTCAGGGTCAGTCATGAAGTCTGAATCAGATATCCTTCTACCTTTAACTCTGTGCTTCCCCCAAAGACCAAAAACAGATCCTTAGTCCTACTCAAGTATTTAAGGATATTTTTCACAGCTATCCAGTGCTCCTCGCCTAGATTTGACTGATATCTGCTCGTGACACTCACAGCATGTGCTATATCAGGTCGAGTACATAGCATGGCATACACGTGGCTCCTATTGCCGATGTATAAGGGATCCTACTCATGCGCTGAATCTCTTCAAATGTTTTGTGGCACATCTTTTTAGAGAGATTTATCCCATGCCTTAGGGGTAACAATCCCCTCTTAGAGTTTTCCATGCTGAACCTCTTGATCGGTTATTTCAATTTCAAAAATAAACCACGCAATAGCACGTATCCTGTAGGATTGTGATTACGGGTGTCGGTCCAGAGGAAATGGAGACAAGTTATTTTTTCTAATTAAATAATTACTTCAAAGGGATAAGCTAGAGTAAATGATAAAAACTAAGAATTAATATGGGTGTAGTAGTATGAATTATCTATGGAGAGAGGTGTTTTAGGGCTAGATTCCACCGATAGATTTATATCCGTGACGCTTTCAATGATTGAGTTGTATGTAAGACTTGATTGCTTCCGACTACAAGCCAAAGCAATCATTAAAAATTATGATTAATTCGCAGCATGAATCATCCAAGTCTAGCACAAACCATCTACTCTAACGATAAGCATGACCTGTCTAACCTAGCATGATGCATCTGATCATTAAATCATTAAACATGAAATCGATGTCACATGAATATCTCCTCCAAACCACAGGTGTTGGATTCGATGAAATAGATCATCTATGTAAATATTTTATGCAAGATAAATGATTCACATAAATTGGATAAATCATGAGATTAATTGATAAATTCTTCATCATGCAACCATCTTACAATACAAACTCAAATCAATAAAAATGAAACGAATACTCCTCTATGGCTTCATCAAACCCCTAAATCGAGGCTTAGATGCTCATGATGCTCGTCATCTCCATTGGTATGCTGAAGAACTCCTTTGCCATCCGCCTCAAACCCTCTCTTGGTTTTTTATTCTCTTTTCCTTCTTTTTTTATTTGTTTCTCTTCACCGAAACAGAGCAAGCTTTGTTCTAGAACCGAGCTCTCCCCCCTCCCTCCTTCACTGGAACGCCTCAGCCCCCTCCTTTTATAGCCGTCCGGCGCACCGGAGAGAGGGAAGAAGGGATCACGGCGGCTGATTTCGGGGCGTGGTGCCAGGATGCAGATCGCGGGAGAGGAGGAACAGGGGCCGCGGGATCTGGTCGGTGATGGCGGAGAGAGGTGCCGACTGATGAAGTGGTGGAGGATCTGGTCGCTCCGGATGCGCCACGGGTGGAAGACGGGGCGACGATGTTGGAATTTCGACGCGGCTGGGTCACTGATCTTGGAGGAGAAGACGCCGCACGCGGTTGATGGTGGAGGACCCGGGGACGACGACGACGTTGGGGCGTTCGGCTGGGACGAGCTCCTTTGATCGCGCAGGGGAGGATTGCATCGCGGGAGAGGAGGAAGAGGCGCTGCAGGATCTGGTCGGTGATGGTGGAGAAAGGTGGCCGACTGCGGAGGAAGAAGATAAACAGTGGATTCCCAATTTTTTTTTATTTATTATTTATTTATGTTGACCCCCTAATGGATTTTGATGAATACAAAACACTAGAGTATAATTCCATTTATCTTAACAATTAATTGAGAAATTTATGTGTTTATTAAGAATATTGTTAAGAAATGTTCTAGCAATTCCCATAATTTTTATGAATTTATTGAAGAATTTTTTTTGAGATGAAAGAAAAAAGTTCAGGGACAACCGAGGACGTCTCCTGATAGTCTCCAAGACGTCTCTGGCACAAACAGGAAGAACTGGCACACCTTGGAGACGTCCCCGGCACCTGCCGAGTCGTCCCCACGACAGCGGAGTCGACTCTCTCAGTAGCGGAGTCGACTCTCTCAGTGGCGCAGAAGGCAGTTTTCAAGAGATATGCGCGAGACGTCCCCACAGCAAGCAGAGTCGTCCCCACAAATAAAAAGGAGACTTCCCGAGTCGTCCCCAAGATAGCGGAGACGCTCTCTCAGGGTTTTCCAGAGAATGATTTTTCGGTAATAAGGCAGCGGAGACGTCCCCTGAAGAGCGGAGTCGGCTCTCTCAGGGAATTCCAGAGGACATGTTTTTCGGAGATAAAGAAGCGGAGTCGACCCCGAGACAGCGGAGTCGTCCCCATTCAAAAAGTGCAAACAAGCAGAGTCGTCCCCGTAAAGTGCCGAGTCGACCCCAGACAACGTAAAAAGTAAAATCTTGTAGCCGAGACGTCTCTCGTTGAAGCGGAGACGTCCCCGGAACGCCTGGGACGCGACTGACAACTTTTACAGGTTTGGTTTGAATTTCAAATCTCTTTTACTTTATCTCTAACGGCTATATTTGCTTTTTGGGCTATAAAAGGGAGCTCTTAAGTGCTTCAAAACAACTTTTCACCAACCCAAAAGCTAGATCATTAAGAAGAAGCAAGAGAGAGAAGTTCAAGGAGTGAGTGCATTCAAGTGAAGAAATCAAGTGCTTTCAAGCTTCCCAAGTGATTTCAAGCTCAACCACTCTCTTCCGCTCGTGCATTCAAAGCTCACACTCAAATCTACGCGATCCACATCGGAAGAATCACCATTTCCACGCTTCCAACGGCAAAAGGATTCTTCCGGTTCTATTGTTCATCATTGCCATATTTGCTTTTCTAGAGCTTTTCTTTTCTGTGTAAACTCTTTCATTGTGGTGCTTGTTCCAGTCAAGGGACGTGGAACAAGGAAAAGGCGTTCCAAGCCTAAGTGAAATTGGGGGTTTAGGGTTTGTTGTGAGCCCGGTGTAAAACAACGAGTTAGGTAGTGAACTCGCAAAACTACCGTACTGTAATCTTGGATTATAGTGAAATTCCCAAAGGTGATTTGGGAGTGGATGTAGGAGCAGTGGAAGCTCCGAACCACTATAAAACCTTGTGTTTGCGATTGACCTTTCTCATTCTCCTTCTTTACTTTAGTGCATATATTTGTGTGTTTTATTTTTAATTAGGCGAAAAGTTTTAAAACACCCAATTCACCCCCTCTTGGGTGACCATCTCTGGGCAACAAGTGGTATCAGAGCAGGTGCTCTGTGTATTTCTTGAAAGACCTAACCGTCTTAGCCAAAGATCTAGATGGCAACACCCTTTAACAATGTTCCTGCCGAGGGGCAAGCAACCAATAGACCTCCACTCTTCAATGGGACAAATTATACCTATTGGAAGACTAGAATGAATTTTCATTCAAGCACAAGACTATGCCTTGTGGAGGGTTATAGTCAAGGGACCACAAGAACCATCACACGTGGTTGATGGCATTCGAGTTTCCCAAACCTGAGGAGGATTGGAATGAGAATGATGATAGGATGGCTCAACTCAATTCGAGAGCCATGAACTCATTATTTTGTTCTTTAGATGTAAATGAGTTTAATAGAGTCTCCACATGTAGTTCCGCTAAGGAAATATGGGATAGGCTTGAAGTTACCCACGAGGGTACAAATCAAGTCAAAGAGTCCAAAGTGAACATTCTAGTTCACAAATATGAATTGTTTAAGATGGAACCTAATGAAAAACTATTACATGCATGTTTATACGCTCTACCGATATTATTAATGGTCTAAAGAGCTTGGGTAAATCTTACACTAACCCGGAACTTGTGAGTAAAATTCTCAGGTCTTTGCCAAAAGCATGGGAAGCAAAGGTCACGACAATCGTAGAAGCCAAAGACCTCAACACCTTGGGGCTAGAACAACTTTTGGGTCATTGATGAC
>NW_024069750.1:0-30255 GCF_009389715.1 Phoenix dactylifera
CATGTGATACAGTCCTACTATCGTGGATCCCTACAGGACGGAGGTCATGGACAACTCGTCAAACCCCATCGTCTGTCATATGTCAAGATTTATTCGACTTAGTTCGAGAGTGGAAAACTCTTTCTCCACTATGCATACTGCCCCGGCCGAGGTCTTACGAACTCAGTCTTATAAATCACATAGGATCTCTCCTTATCTATCAAGGTCGATAGATTCCTTATAGGTGCATACCCTACTCCTACAGTGAACTACTGCAGCCAATCTACACTGCATGGACCCATATGGCTAGAGACCATGTATGTGTGCAGTCAAACTACAATAACCTCACTGTGAGTAGCCGAAGCACCGCAGGTCAAAGGACCAGTCACACTACTGCAACATCAAGCAAGTCACTGACGAGTGGATAGACATCCAAGTGACTTCTTGTCTTGGTCACGCTCAGTACCCTTGTTCTCTAACAAGCACCTGCACTATCACTTCAGTGTCCCACACTGTGGACTCAAGTCTCGTCCATCCAGAAGGAAAGTGATCTGTGCACTGATCGGATCGATCACCGTCCTCGTGATGATCCATTGATCAGGAGCATTTAGAAATTAATCACCAATGATACATGGCTCAAATTCTCAACTCTTGAGAATATGCATCATCATCTTATTAATTTCTTGGACGATTCATAGACACATAACAATATGAATGAAAAAGATGCCTTTTATTTATTCAATAATAAATAGTCAAGTACAAAATTATGTCCCTAGAATTAACAATGTGTCAGCCAGATTGGCTTCTAGGGCATACATCTAACACTGAGTACATACAACGTGGCCCCTCCTCTATGGGGAGCTCAAAGGCCACAATCTGAGCTAGGCAGTAGGTGGGCAGAAGCTATGAAAGCTGTGCATTTAGCAACATCTAGACTGTTCGTTGCATTTTAAAAAGAGGAGTAATGACTTTATTCTTCTTCTTCATCGCTGCCTTTTTCTTTTGCGAGCGCTTGAGACCAAAGTCCAGAGAAGAGCTTTTGCCTTAGATAGCAATTTAGAGGAAGGTATGTCTTCTTTGTCTTCCCCTTTTGCTAGTTCATCCTCTATGCTGCCTGCACCCACTAGAACTAGGAAAGTTGAGTCGGAGGAAGTTAGTCTCTTCAAGGCTAATCTTGATAGGCTTAGGAAAGTTACAACATTACCACCTCAATAGGACTTAGACTACCCCATCTTGATGAGAGGGTCTTCGAGAAAAGGACAAACCATCTGCCACTGTACAAGGATACCCTTAAGGCATGATTTAGATTCCCCATACACCTATTCATCGAGTTTTTGCTAGACTCTTATGGATTAGCATCCACACAGCTCATCCCCAACTATTGGCGGAGGATTGTAGGTTTCATAAGCAGAGGGCAGACCATCTGCCACTGTACGAGGATACCCTAAAGGCAGTGTTTGGATTCCCCATACACCCATTCATCGAGTTCTTGCTAGACTCTTATGGTTTAGCACCCACACAGCTCATCCCCAGTTGCTGGCAGAAGATTGTGGATTTTATTTGTTTTTAGTCTTCCATGGTCTTAAGCATAGTATAGATATTTTTAAATCCTTTATTATTTTGAAAAAGCACCTTGTCGAGCATGGGTGGTGGTACTTGACCTTGAAGAAAGGGGTCAAGTTTTTACTTGATAATCCTTCTTCCATTTATGGATGGAAGGACTGATTTTTTATGGCCATTTTTCATTTCGGCCTGTGGTCTATTTTGACCAATTGGGGGCCGATGATCGGTAAGCCCAATTGGATAGGTTTCTTGCAGCACTAGAAGGAGACAATCTAGACCATATGCCGACTAAGGGCATTGAGGCCCAAATAGCTCTTCTCTGCCGAGAATCTGGCCTGAGCTACCTTCGTCGACCTTAGGTCTTTGGGTAAATCATCGTTAGTTTAGTTTTTTATTATATCGAGCCTCGTACCTTAGTTTGTGATATCTTACCAAGCTACATTCTGTTGTAGATGTAGGGATGGCTCCCTGAAAGAAAACTTTGATGAGAGTTGCCTAAGAGGCTACATAGAGGGTGGCAGAAGGCACCTCAACCAAGCCTTCTTCCAGAAGACAACAGTTGCTTCTTCCTACACTGTGGAAGGAGTGACGACTTGTATCATGTCCTGCCCAGCCATAGAATGTCCAGGTTCAAGTAGCTCACAAGGAGAATGAGTCGGAGTGCTCTGATGCTGACCTCATTCTTCAGTGAAAGGTTGAACTCCAAGCTCACCATCAAAGGACCTTAAGAGGCAAGACCTCTAGGCCTGAAGCATGTGAAAAGGGCTTACAGTCTTTGGAGTCCAGTTGAGGTCCAAGCTTTGAGGTTCTGGAGCTAAGTTAGAAATCCTTGAAGACTAAGCGGCCTAACTTGTTGTCTATGAGTCTACCATATTTGATTTTGAGATGATCGATAAGATTACCTATGTTGACCCAATGGATTGATTTTGATGAGGACAAAATATCTGAATATGAGACTAATGATTTTGTGTTCTTGGAGTCATTAATTTATTTTATAGAAAACTCAATGAGTTTGAAAGATTAGAGAAATCTTAGAAGAAAGACAGAAAGAGGTAATAATCTGCACTCTAACAAGTCGACGCATGAAGATTATGAGCCAACTCTTGTTGAACAAGAGTCAACCCTAAAATGGCCACAAACAAAAGACAGAAAGTAGCCAAAATCAGCAAAAAATTAAGTTGACTTTAGAGGACAACAAGTCGACCCCATCAATGGACAAGTCGACCCTAAAAGAATGGAAGAGTTCGACCCCACAATGACCACAGGCAAAAGATAGAGCACAACAAAAACAAGACCTATTTCGAGTCAACCCCTGAAGATCATGAGTCAACCCCTGATGAAGTCGAGTGGACCGTCTGTGCCTAACAATAATAACGATTAGTTTTCTAATAGATCAGAATAGCTATTTTTATCTCATAATTGCTCTTTCAGTCTGTCTAATGGCTAGAAACATCTTCCGACTACTCTTTGATGATATAAATGCATTGGAACACCAAAAGGAAGACAAGAGGATTGAGTATAAAGAAAAGGAGATAAGAAAAGGAAGTATATTTAAGTACATTCATTGAGAGCTTAAAGATTACATTTCCCACTATCAAGAGAGAGTTGGTGAAGAACACTCAAGTTCGTTAAAGACCAACCAACTGCTTCAAAGCTCCATTAATTTGTTGTCAATTTGTCTTTAAGGAGCTGTAATTTATTTTGCTATATATATATATAATTTATACTTTGTTGTAACAAATTTCAAGAATTGAAACTTGACAGAAAGGTCCATCCAAATCTTGAATTGGATTAGCCTAGAAAAGGCTTGGCGGTAGTTTTGGTTGATTTTTAGTAAAAATCAACTGGGTTGGTTGTGAGCCCAATCAAAATAATTGTGCTGTAATCTTGGAGAGATTATAGTAAAAATTTTCAAAAAGGGTGTCTTGAAGAGTGGACAACTATAAAACCTTTTGTGTTTGCAGTGTTTAGTTTTGTGTGGTTCTTGCTTATACTTTATTTACCACCTCATATATTTATTGCACTTCACTCACACATCAAAGTTTTCTTTCTGCTGCATTTTTGTTTAAAGTTTTTGAAAATCCCAATTCACTCTCCTTCGTAGGCTACTTAGCTGGGCAACAAGTGGTATCAAAGTCTTAGTACTCTAGCCCCTCTTTGACCTAATAATCAAGAGTCAAATAACTATGGCAGCCCCAATTGTATCCCATCTTGCCGAGGGATAGTCAATTAATAGACCTCTTCTTTTCAATAACACAAATTAGATATATTGGAAAGCACAAATGCGTATTTTCATACAAGTATTAGATTATGACATATGGAGTATCACAACTAATGGTCCTCACACACCCACTAAAGTCATAGATGATGTGTCTCTTTTCAAACTCGAAGGGGAATAGGATGAGTATGATAAAAAAATGTATCACCTGAATGCTGAAGCCATAAATATTTTATATTGTTCTTTGGATTCTAGTGAGTTAATCGAATTTTATCTTGTAATTCTACTAAAGAGATTTGGAATAGACTGGAGGTAACTCACGAAGGCACTAACCAAGTCAAAAGATCTAAAAGCAATATACTTGTGTGTGCGTGTATATATATATATGAATTATTTAAAATCGAATCAACTGAATCTATTACTCAAATGTTTACTCCCTTTACTTACATTATAAATTGGTCTCAAAAGTCTTGATAAATCTTATACTAATAGTGAATTGGTAAGAAAAATTCTTAGGTCATTGCTAAGAGCATAGGAGGCCAAGCTGACGGCTATCCAAGAAGCAAGAGACATCAACAACCTTCCTCTCGAAGAGCTCCTGGGATCTCTGATGACTCATAAACTTACCATGAAGCACAACAATAAAGATGAAGAATCAAGGAAGAAGAAGATAGTTGCCCTCAAATCTATAGCTTAGAAGGAAGAGGAGAGTGAGGACTCAGAAGATGCTAAGGATGATGAGGAGATGACATTAATCACCAGAAAGTTCAGGCGATTCATGAGGAGAAAAAGACAAGGGATGAGAAGGGCCAATGTCTAAGGGGAAATGAAGCAAAGAAAGAGAAAAGGAGCAGTTGCTGGTATGCTATGAGTGTAAAAAATCAGGCCATTTTAGAGCAAACTGCTCACTGCTTTAGAAAGCCCCCAAGAAGCCAAAGAAGGTGGCCATGGTTGAAACTTGGAGCGACAGTGACGAATCAAATTCAGAGGAGGAAGCTTAAGAAATAGCAAATCTTGTCTCATGCTCATAAGGATGAGGTGTATCAGAAGCCCGTGGGTTAAATAGAAGATGATACTTGGATAGTGGCTGCTCAAGACATATGAATGAGATGAATCGTAGTTTATTTTTCTTAAGATGAAGAATGAAGGGTGATCATCTTTGGCGATAACGGCAAAGGAAAGATCATTTGTATAGGAAGTATTGGTATCACTCCTTCCACCCTTATTGAAAATGTATAGTGGTAAATGGATTAAAGCATAACCTACTTAGCATTAGTCAATTATATGATAAAAAATTTAGACTTACTTTTGAAGCTTCTATGTGTATAGTGTCTTGTCCCATTGATAATGGAATTCAATTCATTGGACATATATATGGAAACATTTACATGGTTGATCTCGATGATCTCCCCATGAAAAATGTGAAGTGTCTTGTAGCAATATTTGCCAAAGCCAATGAGACTAGATGATTATGGCATCGTAGATTGGCTCATAAGCATAGACTTCAATTCAAATTAGCTCAAAAGATCTTGTTGTAGGATTACCTAAAATAAGTTTTAAAAAATCCAAAGTTTGTGATGTATGCTAATTAGAAAAATATACTGGACTTTCTTTTAAAGCAAAAATTGTGGTTTCAACCTCTAAGCCATTAGAACTTTGCATATGGATTTGTTTGGGACGACTATTACCACAATTCTAAGTGGCAAATATTTTGGATTTGTTATTATTGATGATTTTTCAAGATTTACATGGATATTGTTCTTAGCTCATAAAAATGAAATTTTATTGCATTTTCAAAACTATACAAGAGGATTTCAAATGAAAAAAAGGTTTAAAAGTTCTAAAAATCATAAGTGATAATGGAACTCATTGAACATAATTTCTCTGCATTTAGGACACCTCAACAAAATAGAAAAGTAGAAAGAAAAAATAGACCACTTAAAAAAAAGACAATAACCATGCTGTGTGAAGACCATATTTTAAGATAATTTTGGGCTGAGGTAATTAACACAACATATTACATTCTAAATTGTGTATCAATTAGACCTATATTAAAGAAAACACCTTCTGAATTTTGGAAAGATAGAAAATCTAACATTAGATATTTTCATACTTTTGGCTGCAAATGCTTTATTCTTAACAATGGAAAAGATATACTTGAAAATTTGATGCTAAATCAGATGAAGCTATCTTTTTTGGATGTTCTTCCACTAGTAAAGCATACCAAAAATTTGACAAGAAAATCCTAGTGGTAGAAGAATCCATACATAGTATTTTGATGAAACTAACAATCTTCCATCAAGAAAAATAGATGTGTGTGATGATGCAGATGCTATGGAAAAAGTGATGGAAGTAATCACCGTAAGGGACATATCAGCTGAAGATAGAAGCAAGGATAATGGACAAGAGGATGAAGAAGATGATCAAGAAAAATATCCTCAAATTGAAGATCAAGGTAATAATGATTTACCCAAGGAATGGAGGTATGCTATCATAGTCATCCTAAAGATTTAATTATCGGTTATCCATCACATGGTGTTAGGACTAGATCATATCTTAGGGTCATATGTAATGACCTAGCTTTTGTATCTCCAAATGAACCTAAAATTATAGAAGAAGCTGAATAATTGAATAAATGCTATGCAAGAGGAAGTAAATCAATTTGAAAGAAATAGTATGGACACTTGTAAGTAGACCTAAAGACTATCCTATAATTGGAACTAAATGGGTATACAGAAATAAATTAGATGAGAATGCTAATGAAATTAGAAACAAAGCTAGATTAGTTGTTCAAGGCTATATCCAAGAAGAAGGTATTGATTTTAATGAAATTTTTGCTTCTATTGCTAGACTAGAAATTATTAGATTATTGCTTGCTTTTAGTTATTATATAGATTTTAAATGGATATTAAAAGTGCTTTTCTAAATGGATATATAGCAGACAAAGTTTATGTAGAATAACCACCCAGTTTTGAAAATCATAAATTTTTAAATCATGTTTTCAAACTAAATAAGCTTTGTATAGCTTAAAGCAATCTCCTAGAGTTTGGTATGAAAGATTGCGCAAATTTTTATTAGAAAATAAGTTTTCAAGAGAAAATATAGGTACAACTCATAAAAAAATACTTATTAATTATTTAGATATATGTTGATAATACTAGGGTGCCACTAATGAAGCTTCATGTCAAGACTTTGCTAAGCTCAAGAATGGAGACTTTAAGATGAGCATGATGGGTGAACTCACATTTTTTCTCAAACTCCAAATCAAGCAAACGAAAGAAGGATCTCCATTAGCCAATGCAAGTATACAAGAGAGATCTTAAATAAATTTGGCATGGAGAAAGCTAAGCACATTGGTACCCCCATAAGCCCCTCATGTAAGCTAGATATAGATGAGCATGGTAAGAGTGTAGATTTAAAGCTTTATAGAGGTACAATAGATTTTTTATTATACTTTACTGCTAGTAGATTAGAGATCATGCTTAGTATTTGTATGTATGCTAGATTTCAAGCTAATCTTAAAGAATCACACTTAACTATTGTTAAAAGAATTTTAAGATATCTAAGTAGAACATAAAATTTAGGCTTATGGTACTCAAAACAATCATCAATAAGCTTAACTGGATATTTAGATGTAGATTTTGCTGATTGTAAAATTAATAGAGAAAGTACAAGTAGAACTTGCCAATTTTTAAGAGTTTACTTAATCTCTTAGTTTAGCAAAAAATAATATTTGGTGGCTTTGTCTACGGCCGATGCCGAATACATAGTAGCTGAAAGTTGTTGTGCTCAAATTTGTGGATTAAGCAACAACTTGAGGACTATGGTATCAAAATTAACAAAGTCTCCATAAGATGTGATAATACTAGGGCATAAACTTAACTAAAAATTTTATACAATATTCAAGAACTAAACATATTGAGATAAGACATCATTCATAAGTGATCATGTTCAAAACAATGAAGTGATGCTTGATTTTGTTAGTATTGATAAATAATTAACTGGCATCTTTATGAAATCCCTTAGTGAAGATAGATTTAGCATGATCAGGGGTGAGCTAGGATTGTGTGATCCTTCAATTAAAAATCACTCATCTGAACCCTTGGTTGCTCATTAATTTTCTTGCGATCAATCCAAGTTCATTCCTATTTTTGACTCAAAAAGAAAACGTCCTTGCATTATCTCCTTCTTTATGAGGAGCCAACTCTTAGGTTGATGAGTCTACTCCTAGTTTTGGGAGTCGATCCCTTAGAGTAAGGAGGAGCTTCGAGTTGACTCAAAAGTGAACGGGAGTCAACTCGAGGTTTTACAAATTACGGAGGAGCTATCTCAAAAAAATTAACGGGTCGACTCCTGGTGACCTGCTGCTGAAAGGTCGACCCTCTAAGTTGGCACTTGGAGAGCGACTAGCTTTTAACCGAGCCAACCTTTTTCTTTCCCTAATTCACCTTTCCTAAATCTTTCATCTCTCCTCTTTCTAGAGTTTGAATCCCTCTCATCTTCCCTCTATCTTGTCGATCGACTCTCTTTCTCATAGATTTCTTTCCTCAATCTCTCTCTAATGACACCAAAGAAGATGCTTCCATAAAGGAGAAAATCCATCCTGGATCATGAAGAAGGAAGGAGAGAAAGAATAGACAGGGCATAATCTTCAACCCCACTTCGAACTGGTCTTCATTTCTTCTCTCCATTCTGTTCAGTCTCCCCTCTTAAAGGATCTCAAACAAGGTACCCTTTGCTTCTAGAAAAGTTTCTTCTATAAGAAACATTGATTCTGATTTTTTGGAGCATGAGGGTTTTGCAATCAAAGAGCTAATCAAGAAGCAAGGGTGGAAATACTTCTGCAGACTCAAAGGACGATTATCCTGACTTGTACGAGAATTTTACCACAACCTAAGGTTGAAGATAGGGAGCATAATTTCTATGGTAAAGAATGTAGAAATAGAGCTGGACGACTATGTGATTGGCTGCATCCTTCAAATGCCTGGTCATGGAGTTTACATGGAAAGATTAAGGACTGATTGGCTAGTCTTTAATGCATTTTGGGTAGAGAAGACATTGGACAAAATGACTAAGTAGAAGAAAATTATTGAGTGTGGAGACGAGATTGCTCCATCACATGGTCAGTATGATCTTTTTCTCCAAGTCGAAAAGATTTGAGTATGTTACAGACGAAAATTGTGTATTATATTCCATATCATTAGAGAGATCCCTATGAATCTCTCTGCTCTGATTATTCATAGGATGCATGAGGTAGTGTCCTGGACTAAAGCCTCATTTCCATATGATATGATGCTCATAAAACGTTTTTAAACAGTATGAAGTTAATCTAGAGGGTGAAATAGCCCGTTAGTTTACTTATTCAGATACTTACAACGACCATTCTCTACATAATATGGGTTATGGTAAGAAAAATGGTCATGGGTGAAGACTAGAGGAGGAGCAAGAGATGAAAGAGGAGGAAAGACTAGGGTAAGAGGCATTGGATGGACCCTCTTTCATTAGAGGTGAAGCAGAGGAAGCCAATAGTGGCTAAACAATACACATTTGATTCCTTTGGGAGAGACTTTGTTGAGGCATTCCAGTTGGGAGACTCACCATCCTGAAAGTATCCCTCGATGCATATCTATTCGGTTGGATGATGATTGGCTTAGAGTGATTCCAGAATAGATAGCCGCTATTCTTTGGAAAGCTAGGTTTTCAATGCTAGGGGAGAGTTTAAAGGATCCTCATATAGCCTCCCCGTCGGACATAATTTCCACTATCACTCAGAGATAGCTCTTCTTCAGAGATTAGTCACCAGTCTGTGTGAGAAAGATGCAACGCTTTGGAAAGAAAGATAAGAGGTCAGAGTAGATTAGCTCAGACTACACAGGATAATAGTATATAGTTATCTGAGCTGACCATGGAGACAGGGAGACTCAGAAGTATGATTAAGTCTGATATCCTGCAGCTGCAAGAGGGAGATGCACAGCACGATCACCTCAGTCTCTTCTGGTATAGGATCTCTTCTTCAGGCCATGGGGAGGCTGATTGGACATCTTGATAACTTCACCACCTCAGCAGCTCCTAGGGCCACTGCCACTGTTTGACCTCCTACCCAGCCTAGTCAGCCATCTCATCCTTCTTCATCTTCCAGACCTTTCCGTCCCTTCTCTAGCACTAGACCTTCTAGTAGAATTAGAGTCGTAGAGCTGGTGCCTCGTCCAAATTGCCTACTCATCTTGAAGTTTCTTCCTTGTCGGACGAGGATTAGAGATTCTCCTATTTTTTTGCTTTTACATGTGTTGTATTTAGTTCATCTTTATGTATTTTGTCCTTATGTATTGTCACCATGCACTGTGTCCTTATGTTGTTTGGCATTTATGAAAAGGTTTATGTATGACCTTATCAAGTTTATGGCTTTGTGCTTTACTATGAAATGAAGTTATCTCTATTGTGTGCATGTCTCCTCGCATAATTTTTACGAAGTTCCATCATCATCTCTTTTTGATTATGACAAAAAAGGGAAGAAAGATTAAGTACAGTAGGAATGATGGTAGTACAAAAGAATTTATAAATAGGGGGGAATTAAACTTTTATAAAGCGAGAGACAATATTTAACCATAAAGAGGGAGAATTATAGTAAACAAGAAAAATTGTCGTAAAATGTGGTAGTAAAGAGATAATAAAAATTTTAAAAGAAACTTCATATTTCTGCATGATTCAATTACTAATTCAGTACGTTTCAGTTAAGAGTAATAATTTTATAAATTAACCTTGTATCAAAAAATATGATTTTCTTTTGATAAAAAAGGTTTTGTCATCATCAAAAAGAAGAAGATTGTTGACCTTAAAGGTTTGATTTTGATAATACAAAATATTTGAGTAAAAAATTTACTAATCAATTATTTAGAGGGTACTAGAAGGGCTCACAGAAAGCCAAGAGGATATCAATCTACAACTCTTAATTTAAAAGAATAAAAACTCAAATTTATAAAGTTTTGTACTAGAAGAGTCAATCTTAGAAACTCTACGAGCCGACCTTTGAATGTCGACAGGCAAGAATAGAGAACCTTAAGTTTGGGCAGTTTGAAGAGTCGACCCTAGAAAACACACCAGTCAACCCTGGCACTCGAACAAAAACTTGCACACTTCCACTAGTAACCCTAGAACAGTCTCAAAAGATAGATAGAGAGCAGTAAAAATTTGTGCTTTCACAAGTCGATCCCAGAACAATCTTAGAAGAAAGATAGAAAGAGGTGATAATCTGCACTTTTACGAGTCGACCTATAAAGATCACGAGCCGACTCCTATTGAACAAGAGTTGATCCTAGAATGGCTGCAAATAGAAGATAGAAAGCAGTCAAAATCAGCAAAAGAGCGAGTCGACCCTAGAGGACAACGAGTTGAACCCTTTCAATAGACGAGTCGACCCCACAATGACCACAGGCAAAAGAAAGAGCACGTCAAAAATAACTGCTATTTCGAGTCAACTCCTGAAGATCATGAGTCGACTGCTGAAGATCATGAGTCGACCCTTGAAGAAGTCGAGTTGACCCATCTACGCCTGACAACAGTAATAACTAGTTTTTCTGTAAATCAGAATGACCATTTTTGTCTTACAATGACTATTTCAACCTGTTTAATGACTCAAAATGTCTTCCAACCAATCTTTGACGATATAAATACATGAGAACACTAGAAGAAAGACAAGAGGATTGATCATAAAGAAAAGGAGATAAGAAAATAAATAATGTATTCAAATGCATTCGTTGAGAGCTTAAAGATCACATCTTTCACTGTTAAGAGAGAGTTAGTGAAAAGCATTCAAGTTCATTCAAGACCAACCAATTGCTTCAGGGGTCCATTAATTCATTGTCTATTCTTCTTTAAGGAGCTATAATTTATTTTGCTATATTTTCTAATACTCTTTGTAATAAGTTTGAAGGATTAAAACTTGGAAGAAAGGTCCATCCAAACCTTACATTGGATTGTATTAAGCCTAGGAAAGGCTTGGTGGTAGTTTTGGTTGATTTTCAATGAAAATCAACTATGTTGATTGTGAGATCAGTCAAAATAATTGTGTTATAATCTTAGAGAGATTATAGTTAAAATTCTCAAGAAGGGTGTTTTAGAAAGTGACATAAGTGCAAGGTTGGTACCGAACCACTATAAAACTTCTATATTTGCCAGTATTTAGTTTGTGTGGTTCTTGCTTATTACTTTATTTACTGCTTATATTTTCACTGCACTTCACTAACACATCAGAGTTTTCTTCCCGTTGTATTTTTGTTTAAAGTTTTTGAAAAGCTCAATTAACCCCCCCCCCCCCCTCCTCTTGGGTTGCTTAGCTGGGGTAACAACTTTCAATCATTGAGTTCCACTACAACATCAAGATCAAGCAAGAAATGAAAAGGAAAGGGCTCAATTCTATTCACCAAGATTCCAACTTTCAGAGTAATTAAACTCAAGATGCAGTGACATATATCTAACCTTTGTAGAGGTTATTTTGTATTCTAATTTTTATCTTTTTATTTTGTGCATGAGATTAGGGATTCTCGTGTGAAATTTTGGTATGGCTGACACCGTATGTAAAGTTTGGCTGTACCCAAGAAACAACTAGGTTGTGGTCAATTGTCCTAGAAAATCGTCTAAGTTTTACTAAACTTGAAAATCAGCAAAGAGTTCCAAAGTTTCGAAACTTAGGGTTGGTCTAGCTTTACCAGCAAAATAGCTTGATTTTGGTTGATTGCTAGAAAAATAAATTACGTTTAGTTGTGAGCCCAAAAAGCAATTGTGTTGTAATCTTGTTAATAGATTATAGTAAAATTTTCAAGAAGAAAGCCTTCGAAAGTAGATCTAGGAGCCGAGTTTGGCTTTGAACTACTATAAATTTTTGTGTTTGTGCTATTTGTGCTTGTTTTCATATTGCGTATATATTTATCACTCATTTTGCTGTACGTATTTAAGTTTAGATTAGTTTTACTTAAGCATTATTTAAGGTTGTATAAAGTTTTGAAAAACCCAATTCACCACCCTCCTCTCTTGGTTTGTCATATTTAGGCTACAAGCTGGATACGCTTTGCTCTTTGAGATCAAGCTAAGATAAGGGAGATCAAGACCCCTAATCTCGGACTCTTTACAGCACATGCAAACCACAATGGTAAGTGCTAACCTCTTGATTTTGTTGTTGCTCAAGTGATTGATGTTGGAACAACCAACAATTCTTCTTACAGGTCTCTTATAGCATCAGGGCCCTCCGAGATCTCCTGTATAGTGTGGGACCTTAGCTAGATGACGCCTATGCTAGGGAGGAGGTGGCAAAGATATAGGCCGAAGATGCTAAGAAGAGGGCTGAGGAGGGCCGCGAAGAAGGCTGAGGAGGTGAAGCGCTCAGGGGTGTGGCAGCAAACCTGCACCAAAGAGGTAGAGCAGGCAGTGCAGAACCAGGAGTCCCACATTATTCTCCTCGAGAGAGATGTTGTGCATCTGCAGATATACCTTATGACTGCCATAGATAAAATGTAGGCCCTTGTGGCTAAAATGGTGGACAAGGCTAGGCAGGCTGTCCTTGAGGACAAATGCTTGGATAAGTTTAATGAAGAACTCACTTGGGCTGGGGGCAACCCCTAGTTGGTGGGCTTTGAGTTTTGTTAGGAGAAGGTTGGAGTCCTTTTCTGTAACAGACTTTCTTTTTCGAATATTATTGAAGTTAGTACCTTGAGTATTTAGAGGTACCTTTATTTAGGTTGGTCCCTTAGGATGAGCTTTTGCTGATTGCAATGACAAAGTTTTTTAGGTTGTCGGGCTTGATGAAGCTTTGAGCTCGATCGTGCTTTGGGGCTTGCTTCAGCCGTTGCACTTTCTTTGCCACCGTGGTTGTCTTTATATCTCCATGGCGGTCTTACACCTTTAGATAGGCTTTTGGTCTTGCTAGCTGCACGATCAATCCAGAAAGGATCAGGATAGGGAGTCTTGTTGCCGCTATAGTTGATGGCTATGATGGAGCGGGATCTCCTCGAATCCTGAACCATGAGGATGGAAAAGTTGGCCTAACCAGAGTGCCACTATTGTCGATGGCTAAGATAGAGATGGATCACTTTGGATCCCAAACCTCTAAGGATGGAAAAGTTGGCCCAACCATAGTTTGTTCTTGGATAGTCTAGCTACTGCTCTAATTGATGGCTATGATAGAGAAGGATCTCCTCAGATCCCAAATCCTCAGGCAGCAAACTTGGCCCAACCATAGTTTTTTTTTTTTTGCCTCGAGAGGTATAGCTCGTGGTTGATGGTTGCGATGGGGACAGATTTTATCAAAAAGTTAGCCCAACCAGAGTGCTACTTTGGTAGATGGTTACAATAGAGATGGATCTTCTTAAACTCCAAACCT
The DNA here is from genome assembly GCF_009389715.1 of Phoenix dactylifera. Classification (NCBI taxonomy): domain Eukaryota; kingdom Viridiplantae; phylum Streptophyta; class Magnoliopsida; order Arecales; family Arecaceae; genus Phoenix; species Phoenix dactylifera. Next base: position 14,133 of record NW_024069750.1, read on the forward strand.
CTGAGGGCGGCAAGGTTGGTCCGACCATAGTTTTTAGCCTTAGATAACTAGGTTATTACTTTGGTTGATGGCTGTGATAGAGATGGATCTCCTCAGACTCCAAACCCTCGGGTGGCAAGGTTAGCCCGAGCATCTCCACTTTGCAAAAATTTTGAACTGCAAGCAATGGGAGAGAATTATTCTTCATTAATTGGGTTAATTGGAGAATTTACAACTTTGAAATAAGTAACAAATTTTTAGTAATAGAAAGTTCTCAGATTTTTAGAGTTCCATGTCTAAAGTAGTGATGTTCTATTGCCCAACTATACAACCCAAGAGTGGAGGGGGGGGGGGGGGGGGTGAATTGGGTATCTAAAAAGTTAACAAGTATGTGCAATTAAAAAGTTTAACTTTCCGGCTATGTGTAAAGTGAGTGACGAGGTATAAATACAGATCTAGAAGGAAGGTAAAATGAAGAGCACAATGTAGCAACTAAACATAATTTTTAGAGTAGTTCGGTGCCAAACCCAGCACCTATGTCCACTCCCAAGAGATCTTTCTTGCAAATTCCATGATAAACTTTCCAAAGATTATAACTTGATTGTTTTGCTCAGGCTCACAATCAACACAATTGATTTTCTCTGGAAATCAACCACAACCATCCCTAGAAAATCAACCACAACCAACCTTATCAAAGCCTTCTCTAGGCTTGATAATAATACAGTTCAATTTTTTAAGTTTGAACCCTCAAAACTTGTTGCAAACAAATAATTTAAAGAATACAAGAACCAAAACTCCTTGAAGAGCATATTATGATTCATTGAAGTTCATAAGAAAGCAGCATCTGGGCTTGATGTTGGCCTGAAAGCTCTACAATTAATGCTCCTGTAATGTGGAGGATGTGATCTTTAAGGATCTCACTTATGCTTCTTCTCTTTTTTCTCTTTACTTGTTTACTCTTTCTTCTTGAATTTCTTTGGGTCTTTCAATACATTTATATCTTGAAAATTCATTGGAAGACCATTTATTGCCATTAGAGGGGCTAAAATAGCCATTAAGAGTGAATATAGATATTCCAATTTTGCAAGAAAACTAGCCATTATTGTTGTCATGCCCAAAGAGGTCAACTCGACTTCTTTAGGGGTTGATTTGACTTCTTTAAGGGTTGATTCGAAAATGCATTTATTTTTGCTATATTTTGTCTTTCGCCTACAATCATTCTAGGATCAACTCGATTGATTCTAGGCCTAACTCATTTGCCAAAAGTAAACTTTTGATCTTCTTGGGTCTATTCTCCAAAGAGTTGTTTTTTTCACTCATCTCTATTTTTCACCTGAGATTGTCCTAGGGTTGGCTTAGCTGTCCAAGGGACGATTCATAAAAGCATGCTAGTCTTTTTCACGGGTTGACTCATGCACTTCTGGGGTCGACTTCTGAATCCTTTCAATAATAAAGTCTTCTATCTAAGCTTGTGAACAGTCAGGGGCCAGCTCCTTACTTCCTAAGGTTGACTCCTCTTATACTAAACTGCACAAAATGATTTACATCCTTTCCACCTTGAGCATTTTGAATTGTACTATCTTTGCTTCCTATAAGAACTTTTTACTCAAATATTTTCTATCATCAAAATCAAATCTTTTCAATCAACAATCTCTCCTTTTTGATGATGACAAAACCTTTATGTATGAAGTAAAAATAGTGCATTCAAATATAAATAATATACCAACTGTTAACCTTCATGATACCATCAATTTATCATGTCCAAGAAATTTTTTGTATTATAATTATTCTTAATTACATTCATAGTGTTTTAACTCTTATTAATTGTTCTTTATTGCATTCATAGTGTTTTAATTTTTATTAATTAATGTCTTCTTAATGTCTCACATCTTCCTTATATCTTTAATTGTGTGGATATCATTCTATTGTGATCTCGTACTTTTTCTTACTTTCTCTTTCTATCTCCGACTTTCTCTTACTTTTTCTTGTCCTTTTTTTATTATCAAAGAGAGGTAAGTGTTAAATTCAAGAGTGAACTGAGTAACAAACAAGTTGATATAGGAAAGATAAGCAACTTCATTAAATTTTACAGTAAGCATGTACAACAAAAAAAATACATCAATCCAAGTACATAAGATAAGATATCAATGTAACAAAATATACATCTAAGGTCTCTAGGGTAAGGTTTCTAGACACTATAAGATAACTTCCAAGAAGACTACTCAGCAGATGATGATGAGCTTTGGTAGAGACGAATGGTAGAATGCCTAGATCTGGGAGTAGAGGATCTTAAGGGACTAGGCTGAGTAGGTGGGGGATAGAAGGGTCGAGAGGCCCCAAGCTCTTAAAGCAAAGCGCCCAATCGCATCGACGAGAAGGGAAGCAGATGAAAGTGAGAACAAATGAAGCTAGCCTTCAAGAGCTTATTCTACTCTTCATCAATCGCTTACTACCTCTAAGAAGCAAAGCTTCTCTTCTTTTACCTCACAGGTCGGTATGCCAGGTTCATGTTCAACTTGTGCATAATAACACTAGAGTTTATACCTAAACATATCCGAGGCCAACCAAGCGAAGATGTTTGCTTTGGCATGGAGGAAGCTGATGATGGAGCTTGGGTTGCCTCATCTAGCTGCAAACCGATCTGAACAATCCGGTCCATGCCTTTATCAAAAAGTTGAATGGGAAGAACTTCATCAACCAATTCTCCTTATTGCTCGTTTAGCTCATCCCAAGCATCCAAGCCTTCAATTGGAAGTATCTCGATCAACTTCTTTCCTTGAAGTTTTGCACATATCACTACTGCTAATGCCTAATCATCCTGAACTTCTCTGACTCTATGCTTAGTGGAGAACTGCATTGAGAGATGATAGGTGATACCACGACTTGCATAATGTGCAAGCCAGGGCAATCTAAAATGGCATAATATGCCAAGAAAACTGTAACAACCCAGGACCTCACCCAAAATAGCTAGTCAGAAGGTATTTTTGAATTTTTTAGCCCTATATAAGTACCCAAGATCTCACAGGTGAATAACCGATGTGGGACTAAACACACACCTGCATGTATCCTCATATACTCCCTCCATTTAAGCCATGATGCCCTCATCAGGCTAGAGGTCCAAATGCACTCAAATCTAATCACAAGCACCATGATCGACCTATGGTCAGTCTCAATGAGCCTGTGCTATAGTATTTTCTAGTCCACATAGGCCATGGATCAGGTCTGCTCTGATATCATCTGTTACAAATTTAGGACCTCATCCAAAAAGGCTAGCTGAAAGATATTATTTAGGTTTCTCAAGCCAATATAAGTTTTCAAAATCTACCCAGTGAATAACCAATGTAGAACTAAACACACGTTCGCACGGATCCTTACATACTCTTCTAGTTTAAGTCCTGACGTCCTCATCAAACTAAGAATTTAAATCTATTCAAATCTAATTACAAGCACTAAGATCGGCTGTGGTTGGCCTCAATGGATTCGTGCTGTAGTGTCTCCTAGTCTACATAGGCCATGGGTTGGGTCCGCTCGGATACAATTTATAAAAATTCAGGATCTCATCCAGAAAGGCTAGCTGAAAGATGTTATTTGAGTTTCTTGATCCTGTATAAATATCCAAGATCTACCCAACGAATAATCGATGTAGGACTAAAAACACACCTACACGGATCCTCACAAGAACCTTCACCACCAAGAATTCAGCATAGTGGTCGTCTGCCATGGCTCCGAGCCAGTAGTGACCCAAAGCATAATTAACCCCTTAATAGGAATAGGCTCTCCAAAGAAGCCAATCAAAGGAGAATTAATTCTCCTCTGCTGATCTAATGGTAAGTTCATTCTACAAAAAAGCATCATAAAACAAGATGTTTGCCGAAGTTCTATTATCCACAATAATTCTTCTTGCATCATAATTAGCTACTATGAGAGATATTATAACTGCATCATTGTGGAGGGTCTGCACTCCCTCTAATTTGGATCTGAGAAGAAAATAATTTTCTTGGTTCTTTGTCTCTTCAGGACCATGTCTTCTGCTTGCATGGGCTGCCCGAGCATAGTTTTTTTGAGCTGATGAGCTCGTCCCTCCTATCATAGGTCCACCAGAGATTGTGTTGATCACTTTTGTTGTTGGTTGGTTATTGTTCTACTGCTTGGAGGTGCGCTGATGCCGACCAATGTTGTCTCAATCCTGTTGATCATTTACATAGCGATTGAGGTGCCCTCACTGGTTAAGGGCCTTGATCTCAACATTGAGCTATAGGTACTCCTCGATGTCATGCCCATGGTCTCAGTAGAATTTGCAATACTTCCACTAATCTTTTTTGCTTGACAGCACCTTCATCCTTTAGGTCACTTTATATATCCTCGGTCCTCAAACTCCATAAGGATCTTCACCCTTGGTGTGTTGAGTATGCCTCTCAAACTTTTGAGGTGGGCTTCTTGGTCAACAGGAGATTCCTTTATCTTGTTTGGGACTCCTCTTCGGCTCCTCCTTTTCTTCTCGGCTCCTTTTCTTCTTCTTTCTGGGCTTATCTCCATTTGAGTCTCGTCGAGCCACCATCATCTCCTCAGCACTGATGTACTTCTCGACTCGGATGAGAAGTTTCATAAAATATCTCGAAAACTTCTTATCCAATGAGAACAAAAACTGAGAAAGCCTTAGACCTCTCTTCATGGCAGTCATCGCAATCTAGTGGTTTAGGGAGTGAATCTCCAGGGTGATCACATTGAAGCAGTTGACATAGTCTCTGAGGGACTATATTTTTCTCTATTTAACAGTAGAAAGACTTTGTGAGCCTCTTCTCTATCTCTGAATGCTAATAAAATGGATAGCAAACTACTGGTCGAGCTGCTTGAAAGAGTGGATGGAGCTCGGCTGGAGACCGAAGTACCAGAGCCAAACTACCTTCCAGAATGTTGCTGGGAATACTCGGCATGACATAACGTTGCGCCCTGAAGCATCATGATAGCTTTGAAGCTCTCCAAGGGGTCTAGAGGATCTGAGGTACAGTCACAGGTCTCTAGCTGAGGCATTTTGAACCACTGTGGGAGAGGCTCCTCCATGATCTTCCATGAAAAGAAAGGCTCGATAGTAAACTCCATCTCAGCTTTAAACCCAAGATTTCTACCCTTATAGCCTTGATGCAGTTGTTCATCTTCTTAATCTTTCAATCAAGGTTGGCCTCCCTTCTGGAAACCCTTTCTCATCAGTGAAGGGAGGAGTGGCTCGAAGTTTAATCCTCTTATTAGAATGTGAGCTTAGAGAATGGCGCCTTCTATCTCATCTTAGATTCTATCTCATCCTAGACTCTGTGGATTAGAGTAATGGCTCTACTGCACCTGTCCCGGGCTCCAAAGATAGGAATGACAGCTCAATTTTTAACCTATTGTAGGTTGTTGACAATTCCTCTGAGGGCCTGCACTTGTTGGAAGCGCAAGTTAAACTGCTTGGCATTGATGACCCTCGGTGTTAGTTGAGAGCTCTTTGGAGGCTAAACTTCCTGTGGGCTTTGACGGGAGGCATCTGATTCCGAGTGTGCCTCTTGCTGAGTAGCAACATGTGCATCTTGAGTTCTTTAGACTTCATTAAACATTTTTTTCAATTCCCAAAACAAGTTTAGACCCTTCCTCTAGTGCCAATGTGCTGCAGCTAAAATCCAAGCTAAAGGCAAACTCCAAACCGGTGAGGTTGGGCGAGCTCCAAGCTGATGAGGTCAGACAAGTTCTGAGTTGAAGAGATAAGCTGGAGAACAATTGTTGGTGGTTGAGCTTAGATGGAAGGGTTGACAGCAGTAGTCCGACTTGAAAATAGAAAAGGAAGTCCACTTGCCAGAATTTGTTCGATGGGGGATCCTTCTATGCCTAGTCAGGCAGGGTTTTGGGAGAATCAATGAAGATTTGAGAGAGTGGAAGAATGTAAGAGAGCTTGAAAAAGCATACTTGGAGGGCTCTTGGGCATTGTTAATGCCCGTTATCGAGTAAGGTGGAAGTGGCCTAACTACTCGGTAACGGTCTACACATTGTGCATGTCGCTGATCTCAACCATGCGGATCATACAGTAACCATCCAATCATGTGGGACAAGTTATAACCACCCCACAACATGCCCTATAAATGGCAGGATCATAATCATGCTTTTGATGGTAAGTGCGTTTTGAATGGGAGACACAAGGCTCACTACCGTAGGTCATCTAGTCTGCTTAAGTCGGTATGATGGTTCAGATTGGTAGCTTGGCTGATGTCAAGGTCAGCAGCTCGGTCGACTGCTGTGGTCAGTAGCTTAGTCACACTACAAGAAACTTGGACATTAGCGACGCTTTTTTTGGCTATTAGCGACGCTTTTAAGCGTCGGTAGAAACCATCCCGACGTTTTCCAAAGCGTCGGTAAAGCATCGCCTATGCTACAGTAGAAAAAATATTTTCCGACGCTTTTAAAAGCGTCGCTAATTTCCGACGCTTTAAAGCGTCGCTCTTTACCGACGCTTTAAAGCGTCGCGAATTACCATTTGCTGTCTGTATCTTCTCCTCCATTCAGAAATACAAACAACCTCCCCGATCGGTACCTTCATTCTGTCCGTGCGGAGTGGTTGGGTTTGGCTATATAAACAGTTTTTTTTTTCAGATCCGCCGATGTGGGACTAAAATGAGGTGGTTTTTTGGATTCCGACGACGCTTTTAACGATGCTTTTAAGCGTCGTTATTTAATGATACTAAAAAGCGTCGTTAAAAGTGGCGTCAATTACATATTAACTTCGACAACGCTTTTAAGCGTCGTCATTAGCCGACGCTTTTAAAAAGCGTCGGCAAATGTTGACGGAGAAAATTTTTTGCCGACGCTTGGAATAAGCGTCAGCAAATAAGAGTCGGAAGTTTTCTTTTTTTATGTAGTGTCAGCTGCTTAAATTGGTAGCTCATTTGATGCGGAGGTCATCACCTCAATCGATTACCAAGCTCAGGCCGACAAATATATACTATATTAGTTGGTATGGCTTAAAACTTTGATATTTATACCACATGGATTATTCTACAACCATATATATTAAGCCTAGAGGGTCCCTTATCAATCATGAGCATATTGCTTCCGAATCTGATTTGGATTGGAAATTAGGATAATGCATCAATATATTAACATTTCTTAATAGGAAGTGGAAACAACACAAAGCCATTTGATCTAAAAACTAGATCACAAAATATAAATTATGGTACATAATATGCTTGAATATAAGTTTTTATCTTGATTTTGAAGGTGAGTAGTGGGATCAACTATTTTCTTTCTTAGTTCTATATACAATTTTATATGAGAGTATGTCATCTGACTTGAAGCTTCTCGCTTTCATGACCATATTAGGTTACATATTTCGACTGTTTTGACCAGATTAGATTACATATTATACTATTTTAGTCTGTTTTGACCAGATTAGATTGCATGCTTTGACTGTTTTTGTCGGAAACATCTCAGACTGGAAAAAAACAATCTCCATTTACATGAACTGCCTTGTGCCACCAGACATAAACTTGCATGCAGCATTCTGAGAAATGGTGCATCTAACCTTAGGGCACCCTCCATGAGATTCAAAGCATCTACATATATTCCCATGAAAAAGAGACAAGAGAGGATACCAAAACTAAACTACTATTAGATCAGTTACTAGTTTTCATTTTGGATCTAGAACTTCTTTTTTTACTTTTTTTTCCTTTTTATTCTTTTTTCCCCCCCTCTTTTCTTTGGGCTTTGTTTATAATGAGCTGATCTCTTTCTTGGGCCAGACCTCAGGCTAACACTAGGCCACAAAGGAATTTGCGGTTTGGATTATCTGCCAACCTGTGGTCAAAATGAATCTTATTCCCCTACATGGCATATCTCTCTGGTAGGGAGAGAAGCATAACATCTTGATGATTTCAAAACTGGTTTGATCGAAAAAATGAAGTATGAAACTCATGCAAAATAAAATTTTTTATTGGCAACTTGGCACCTCATCAGCCGTTGACGCTGCCTAAGGAATGGATCCCATATGCCAGTGTATCCCATCAACTTAGTGGTTGCAGTCCTGTGATGCATGCGGCAGGAACTGCATATATATGCACAAATCGAAGAAATGCCTTCATTGTGGTCTTTAATTCCAGTATAATCTGAATCAAGCCGAGAACAACAGAGAGTGAGAGAGAGGAGAGAGAGGCAATGTTGGGAAGCTGTTGTTGGGGGGGTAAATGGACAGGGTTGGCCCAAAGGCTGATCTAAACGTAAACAATGTTTTATGACGGGCCGAGCCAGGGTTGGATGAATGTTTTACACGACGTTGGCTTTAGCCGTCTCTTTTTGATTTTTTTCTTTCTTTTTCTTTTTGTGCCGAGTTCCCTTCTTCGTGGCTGTGTCGTCCATCTGAACATTCATCCACGTAGAACGGATGTATCGCCTTCGGCTGCAATCGTGTACGTGTATTCGCTGTACCGTAACTCTCCTTTCGCTTCAACTACCGATACCTCCTTATCGATACATGCTTATTTGCCAATATACAAAATTGGAATGATCTGAGTTTCACAAAAAATGTCTAAACCAACCATTCCCATCAGCTTGTTAGTAGTTTTGGTTTTAAATATGAAAGTGATAACAGACAAGTGATAATATGTTTGGAAGTGAAAGAACATAAGGACCCAAGAAATCAACAAACTTCTAACGAAGGAACGCTCATCAAGCTCTTATACAGTTTCAATCATATATAGAGAAAGAGAAATGGATCACATATTTCATTTCTGTTATCAAACTTTAAAAACAAAACACGCAAACCTTAATTATAAGACATCAAACTTAAGCACCAGATATAACATATATACCACATCTAAATCCAAGATAATGATCACAAAGATCTAGAACAGACCAATCAGGGAGGGCACAGCATCATAAGATACTCTTAGGTTTAAAGGAAAAGTTCATCCTGACCAACCAAGAAGAACAAGGACAGCGCGAGAGCCACCAAACGTGGCAGGCTTGACCATGCCTGCGGGTCGAGGAAGCATCACTGAGAGCAGAACCAACCCCGACCCCAGCACTAACAGCATGTACAACAAGAAGAGGTGCATAGCGGAGACGAGCCCGTGCTCCACGGAAGAAGTCCAGGGATGCCGCTCGCCGAGAAAACCATTGTAATTGTTATCAATATATCATATAAATAAACAATAAATCTATTCAATTCAATATATAGAAAATCTAAAGGAAATAACTAACATGTGCATATTATGTCGAAAGTACCAAATTAATTCTAATTTCAATGCAAAATAGATCTATTCTAGCACAAAATAAATCTATGCATTTAATAAATTTATATCATAAAATTTCAAATCCTACAAATCTACTAATATTAAATTAAAACAAAAGTAGAAGAAAGTAGCCTGATTGAAGATAGGTCGAAGGGCGTAGACGCTGTCCCAAAGAAGTATTTGCCCCCGCGTACGGATCTCCCGGCAATCCTTCTCGGAGATACGACGACCCTACAACTTCTCTTCGGCACGTCTCGGAAGAAGTCAAAGCGAACCCGATCGGACTTGCAGATCCAGCAAAGAACGGAATGAAAGAACTAAATAAACTGAATAAAAATGTAAAAATAAAATTTGGAAGTGGCTAAGAGGGAGAAGAATTTTTCAGAATTTTTCCACTATTTTTCTCAAATTTTTCATATTCCCAAAGAGATGAAATCAAGGGTTTAAATAGGGGTTTTTACAGGGGCAATTTGGTCTTTTGCGGACGCGTTTTCAAACGCGTCCGTTTTCAAATGCATAACGCCCGCTGGCGTTACCTTTTTCTCAAACGCGCACGCGGCCAAATTTCGGGCCGCATGCGCATTTAAATTTTTCCTAACAATCCCCACAAAAATTTAAATAATTTTAAAATCAAAATAAAATGCTGGATATCTTATATTATGTAATAGGTGTAGGTACCTTTCGGTTTGAACCTTCACTTAGTGACAATTGAATACATCTGTGGAGCCAAGGTGGTCTTAACCTTGAACCTCGGTCCATAGCTCAGATTAAATCAACAACACACATAATATAGCCCGATCTGGTTCTAAGCGGGTTGCGCTATTATGGCCATGCGCAGGTATCTATCATGTGCTTTTTAGGAATCGCCCATTTTCCATAATCGCGGCCTCACGATTGCACATATAGGTGAGTCCTAATAAGGAAGCAAGCAAGAAAGCTCCTGCCTCTTGGGTCTCGGACTCATTAAGAGTTATACAAACGAACTCATCCTACCGCTTGCTTTTATGAGCACTAGCGCCATAAGGATGAGGAAAATAAGAAATAGTGCTCCTCTTAGTCACACTCCGATTTATTTCTACCCATTGAACCTTTTAAGGCTGGGTTCCCACCGTGGTGATCTATCTTTATGGCTAAGCCCCATTCCTCGACGACTCTAGAACCACTGTTCTGGATAAACCTTTTGTAAGCTGATCAGCCAAATTATTTTTTGATTTTACAAAATTCAAGGCAATAATATTATTTTTCAATTTATATCTTAATGATTTATGACGTACTTTTAAGTGCCTGTTCATTTTTACATTGGCATTTTCTTGGCTGCACTTATCTATTGCAGATTTACAGTCACAATGTAAGGAGACAGGTGGTAAATGTGACTCATCTACAGGAAGTCTATAAGTAGATCTCTAAGCCACTCAGCTCAATGCTTGTGGTGTCTAAAGCTATCAGTTCAGACTCCATGGTACTCCTAGATATCAAGGTTTGTTTGGTGGATTTCCAAGATACAACAGCACATCCTAGAGGAAAGACGTATCCTGTGGTGGATTTAACATCTAAGGTATCGCTGATCCAGTTGGCATCACTATAGCCTTCTAGAACAGCAGGAAACCCACTAAAGTGCAAACTATAGGACTTGGTACCCTTAAGATACCTAAGAATTCTCTCTAATGCTGTCCAGTGATCTCTATTTGGATTAATAGTATATCTACTAAGTCTATTTACAGCATATGCTATGTCTGGCCTGGTGTAGTTGTTAGGAATCCTAGTGAGCCTATGATTTGAGCATATAGGCTTTGAAGGACAGGAGTTCCTAAGTTCTTCTTAAGATGAGTAGAGGGATCAAATGGAGTAGAGACAGGCTGACAATCGGAATAATTAAATTTATTAAGTATCTTGTCAACATAATGACTTTGGGATAACTCAATACTTTTTGCACTTCTAATTATTTTGGTATTTAAAATTAAGTCAGCTTGTCCCAAGTCTTTCATATCAAACTTATGACTTAAAAATTGTTTTACTTCATCAATTATCTGAAGATCTGTCCCAAAGATCAGTATATCATCTACATAGAGGCACAAGATCACAAATTTGTGTCCAACTCTCTTGTGGTATACACATTCGTCTGTACTATTGATTTCAAATCCAAATGTCAGTATGGTTTCATCAAATTTCAAGTGCCATTGCTTGGGTGCTTGTTTAAGACCATAAAGAGATCTGACTAGTCTGCAAACTTTATTTTCTTGGCCTGGTTTTAAATCCCTCTGGTTGGTCCATATAAATTTCTTCATTTAAGTCTCCATTTAGAAAAGCTGTCTTAACATCCATCTGATGAATCACTAATCTATGAATGGAGGCTAATGCTATAAGGACCCTAATAGTAGTAATCCTAGCTACAGGTGCATAAACATCAAAGAAATCTACCCCAGGTCTCTGAGTAAAGCCCTTGGCAACTAATCTAGCCTTAAATTTATCTACAGAGCCATCAGGCCTAAGTTTCTTCTTAAAGATCCATTTGCACCCTATAGTTTTACAACCAGGAGGAAGATCAGTCAATTCCCAAGTATGATTTTGGATAATTGACTGCATCTCATTGTCCACAGCTTCTCTCCAAAAAGGTGAATCCAAGGATTTCATTGCGTCCTCAAAGGTAGTTGGAGAGTCTCTAAAGAAAAGTATAGAAGTCATCTCCAAATGTTTTCTCTACCCTGGATCTCTTACTCCTCCTAGGTTCTGCTTCTACTTCTATTTCTCTTGTCCTTATTCTACTAGAGCTACTAGCTATACCGCTATCTACTCTAGTCTTAAGTGGAAAGGTGTCTTCAAAATATGTTGCATCTCTGGCTTCTATGATGGTGTTGTTACTAATATCACTTTACTTCTGAATTTATCACTAGAAATCTATTGGCATTACTATTGGCTGCATAACCTATGAATATGGCATCCACTGTTTTAGGCCCTATTTTCTTTCTCTTAAAATCAGGTATTTTAACTTTTGCCAAGCACCCCCACACTTTCAAATAGCTAAGATTAGGTTTTCTATGTTTCCAAACTTCATATGGGTTAGATCATTTTTTTAGAGGGAATCCTATTAAGGATATAACAGGCTGAAACAAGAGCTTCCCCCCACAAATTTTCTGGCACTCCTGAGCTTATAAGCATGGAGTTCACCATATCCATTAAAGTCCTATTCTTCCTTTCTGCTACTCCATTTGATTGGGGAGAATAGGGTGCAGTCACTTCATGAATGATTCCATGATCTTCACAAAATTGAGTTATTCATTGATGTATATTCACCTCCCCGATCTGATCTAAGAATTTTAATTTTCTTTTCCTGTTGGTTCTCAGCTTCGATCTTAAAAATTTTAAATTTGCTGAGCACCTCATCCTTGGTTTTAATTAGGTAGATGTAACAGAACTTGGATAGATCATCTATGAATGTCACAAAGTATCTGTTACCTCCCTAGAAGTTCTACCAGAGTCACAAACATCACTATGGATCAACTCTAATAGATCTGAATCCCTATTAACGGATTTAAAAGGCTTCCTAGGGAGTTTAGCTTCTACACAAATTTGACATTTCTCATGGTTCTTAAGATCACTTTTTGGTATTAGATTTAGGTTCATAAGTTGCTTAATTGAATTATAATTTACATGACCTAATCTACCATGCCAAATAGAAGGGGTTCTATATTCATAATCAAAGGATTTTCATTTATTGAAGGAGCTATTACATTCAACTTGAACAATCCTTCACTAAGGAATCCTTTTCCAATAAACATTACACCATGAGAAATTACAACCTTATTGGACTCAAAAACAAGACGAAAGCCTTGCTGGACAAGCAAGGAACCACTAATGAGATTTCTCCTAACAACTGGAACATGTTGGACGCCGTGCAGGGACAGGACTTTTCCAGATGTAAGCTTTAAGTCCACACGTCCTACTCCTAACACACGCGCCTCCGAGCTGTTTGCCATGATCACAGCTCCTCCACTTGAGATCTGGTAAGAAGAAAACCAGGAGCGATCCGAACAAATATGAATACCAGCTCCGGTATCAATCCACCAATCAAGTGCTTGTAAAGTCATGTTAACTTCAGGAGTGAAGGAAACAGACCTGAAAGCTGTCTCAGAGGAGCCAGCGCCGGAAGTCACCATGTTGACTTGAGCACTGGATGTGTGTGGACCCTTCTTCTTAGATTGAAGAGGTGCAGTCTTCTTATAGAAGCACTGGGAGACAAATGGTTGGTCCGACCACACACATAACAGAAACGAGCACCACCTTCCTCTTTCTTCTTCTTCTGCTCCTGGGATTGAATAGGCTTCCCATTGTAGTGGTGGTTAGGGTTTCTAGGGTTGTAGGGTTTCTTCTTGAAATTCTTACGGAAGGGTCGGTTCTGATTTTTCTTAGGAGGAGCTTCTACATTATATGCATTATTTTTGGGTCCAGTAGAGGTATTATTTCTGAGCCTATGCTGCTCTTCAATCCTAATGGAGTTTAAGACTTGGGTTAGGGTGAGAACTCCTTGGGTATGGCTCAGGGTCTTGGCAAAATCAGACCAGGAAGTAGGTAGTTTATCTATCAGACAGGCTACCTGGAATGATTCATCCAAATTGGTTCCATTAGCCCTAAGCTGGTGGATCAGGGTTTCAAATTCATGAATTTGGTCATTCATAGGCTTTGAGTCCACCATCCTAAACTTATTGAAATCGGAGGCCTTGAACCTCTTTACCCCAGCATCATCAAGACCATATTTGCTATCTAGGGTGTCCCAGAGTTCTTTGGCACTCTTGGCTGTGTAATAGATATCATACAGCCTCTCAGAAAGAGCACCTAGGATTCTATGGATACAATGATAATCTATCTCATCAGGTGTCCTAGAGGGTGTGCTAGTGGAGGCAGAATGTTCAGTGTTGGAAGAGGTAGTTGGGTTGGACCCATTATCAACTTCGGTCGTACTTTCACCTATGGCTGAGATTAACCCTAATGTGGTGAGCCAGAACCGCATTTGGTTCTGCCACCTCCTAAAGTTATGGCCATCAAATTTTTCAGGTTTGGCACTAAGATGGTCACTAGTGTTTGAGGCCATAGGATCAGGGTTACAGAATAGACAGAAACCTGATTGAAGGCAAAAAATCTATGTCAAAAGATTGCACTAATATTTATATTGAACTTTGGATGTCTAATTGATATATCCAAAAAACTAATAGCCAGATCAGCTCCAGATCGGTGGTGGAGCACTAGGCTCACTTAAGTACCAGCCTTTCTTAGGCACGTATGCCTTTTTGACAAGCTTTTCTTAGACACTATTAGTTAGTGGATATAATCACTAGAAATCACACAAATTCAATATTTAAAATAACCTAAATGCAAATTTAAACGATTAACTAATTTTTGAATTTTTTCGTTTGACCTTTCCGAATTAGTAATTGATTACTAAATTTAATTCTAGCAAAACAATTATTGTAATTGAAATCTAATTTATCAATTCAATAAATTATATATATTAGAATTGATTTATTTTCTTATTAGAATAATTAATTACTAATTTTGTAGCAAATCAATTATGTAATTAAGATGTCAATTCAATGAATTAAAAGATTTATTTCTTTATTAGAATAATTGATTGAGATCTAATAAGTCAATTCAATGAATTAAAAGATTTATTCCTTTATTAAAATAATTGATTGAGATCTAATAAGTCAATTCAATAGATTAATTATTATGTATCAACCAATTTCCGAATTTTCCGTTTGAATGGGATCTGGAAATTACTCCTTGAGGAGTCCAAATGGAGGTATAATAAACCTCTTGGAGGTTAACCAAATTATTACCTCTTTAGAATAATTTATTATTAATGATGTGCTAGCAAAACAATTATTGCAATTAAAATCTAATATGCCACAATTGTAATAAAAATTTAATTAATTATATATTACTAACAAAAGCAAATACTTCTTTGGATTGTTAGCAATATATCATATAAATAAACAATAAATCTATTAATTCAATTAATGGAAAATCTTAAAGGGAATAATATACATGCATATTATTCGGCATCCAAATAATTCTATTTTAATGCAAAATAAATCTATTCTAGCACAAAATAAATCTATGCATTTAATAAATTTATATTATAAATTTCAAATCCTACAAATCTACTAATATTAAATTAAAAATAAAAGTAGAAGAAAGTAGCCTGATTGAAGGCAGGTCGAAGCGCGTAGACGCTGTCCCAAAGAAGTATTTGCCCCCACGTACGGGTCACCCGGCAATCCTTCTCGGAGATACGACGACCCTACAACTTCTTCTTCGGCACGTCTCGGAAGAAGTCAAAGCGAACCCGATCGACTTGCAGATCCAGCAAAGAACGGAATGAAAAGAACTAAATAAACTGAATAAAAATGTAAAAATAAAATTTGGAAGTGGCTAAGAGGGAGAAGAATTTTTTCAGAATTTTTCCACTATTTTTCTCAAATTTTTCTATTCCAAAGAGATGAAATCAAGGATTTAAATAGGGTTTTTACAGGGCAATTTGGTCTTTTGCGGACGCGTTTTCAAACGCGTCCGTTTTCAAATGCGTAACGCCCGCTGGCGTTACCTTTTTCTCAAACGCGCACGCGGCCAAATTTCGGGCCGCATGCGCATTTAAATTTTTCCTAACAGTAATGAACCCAAGCTTGGCCCAAAACTTCTGGAATTGATCCAGCTCTCGACGGCCGTCGAGATCGCCAGCGTTTCCGATCTCCACAACATCCATTTTGCTCGTCTGCGTTGTAAATTAGGGGTGAGATATTGTGAAGAAAGGGGAAGGGCTTGCATGGCTTGATAAACGCGAGTTGTGGGAAAAGGGTAGGAAGCTTCCAGGAAGTTTCACCGTATAATCTCACGCAAGC
>NW_024069751.1:0-30212 GCF_009389715.1 Phoenix dactylifera
TAGGTGCTAAGGAGAGCACCGAACCACTATATATTGTTGTGTTTGTTGTGTTGTGCTTTCATTTTCTCTTGCATCATCTTCTATCTTGCGTTAGTTTAACTCACTCAAATAGCTTAAGAAAGCATCCACCGCACTTAATTAAGAAAGTTTAAAGCACCAAAATTTAGAAGAAACCAATTCACCCCCCCTCTTGGCTTGTCACCTTGGGCAACAAGTGGTATCAGAGCGAGGTGCTCTAATAGTGCTCATTGATCTAACAATCAAGAGTTAAAGATCATGACAACCCAAGTGGGATGTGCAATGAGTGAGGGGCAATCCACAAATAGACCACCTCTATTTAATGGCACAAACTACACATATTGGAAAGCTAGAATGAGGATATTCATTCAAGCTTCGGACTATGAACTGTGGCAAATCATCACTAGAGGACCTCACACACCCACTTAACATAGATGGCACTATCATACCCAAACCAGAAATGGATTGGAATGAAAGTGATAGAAGATTAGCACAGTTAAATGCAAAAGCTGTAAATAACTTTTACTGCTCTTTAGATGTAAATGAATTTAATAGAATATCCACTTGCACCACCGCCAAAGAAATTTGGGATAGACTTGAGGTCACACATGAAGGGACCAATCAAGTTAAGGAGTCCAAGATAAACATATTAGTACACAAGTATGAACTGTTTAAAATGGAATCTACTGAGTCCATAACTGATATGTTTACTCGTTTTACTGATATTATAAATGGGCTTAAAAGTTTAGGAAAGTCTTATTCTAACTCTGATTTGGTGCGAAAATTCTCAGGTCTCTACCAAGGAATTGGGAGGCCAAGGTAACCGCTATTCAAGAGCAAAGGACCTCAACACACTGCAGTTAGAGGAGCTCTAGGATCTCTCATGACCCATGAGTTGACAATGAGGCAAAATTCAGAAGATGAGGTCAAGAGAAGAAAGCCCATTGCCCTAAAGACTACCACCCCTAGACAACAAACTGAATCGGAAGATTCAGATGATGATGAAGATATTGATGAAGAAGGGATGGCAGTGCTTGGGAGAAAATTCAGAAATTCATGAGAGGTAAGAATAAGTTCCATAAAAAGAAACCCTTTCTTAAAGGTAACTCAAGCAAAGAAAAGGTAAGGACAAGAAAAAGAAAAGAACTCCCATTTGCTATGAGTGTAACAAACCCGGGCATTATAAGATAGATTGCCCAGATTTGAAGTGGATGGCAAGAAAGTTGAAAAAGAAGAATTTTATGGCCGATTGGAGTGAAAGTGAGGAATCAAGTTCGGAGGACGAAGATCATCAAGACACGGCCCAAATATGTCATATGGCCAATGACGATGAGGTAGATTCTGAACTTGACTGTGATTTTACTGTTGATGAATTGCATGATGCATTCTTAGAACTCATGGAAGAACATAAGAAAGTAATTAATAAAAATAAAGCTCTAAAAGAAGAAAATCAATCTCTCATTAAAGATAAGATAAAACTGTCTCATAACTATGAAACATTAAGTAGGAAACTTGAAAATGAAACCAAAATCTAATTGCTGAAAATAAAGCTAAAAGAAGATGCTGAAAAATATAAATCTTTGGTAGATAAATTTACTCTTAGTTCTACCAAATTAAATTGATTCTTGATAGCCAAAAAGCTGTATATGATAAGGCCGGTTTAGGTATAGAACAAATAGGAAACAAAAATCTTAAAGAATATTTTTGTAAAAGCTAAAAAAAAATTACTTGTTATTGTTGCAATAAGATAGGACATAGAGCATATGAATGTAATTTAGAAAGTCTAGTCAAAACAATCAAGTAATAATCAAAAGATAAAATTCAAGAAAGTTTGGGTTCCAAAAGGAACATGGAGTACTAACCCTAAAGGACCCAACTTAGTTTGGGTACCTAAAGTTTCTTCTTGATCTTGATTGCAGGTGTGTCTTGCAGCTGATAAAATGGAAAAACGATGGTATC
Organism: Phoenix dactylifera; assembly: GCF_009389715.1. Taxonomy (NCBI): domain Eukaryota; kingdom Viridiplantae; phylum Streptophyta; class Magnoliopsida; order Arecales; family Arecaceae; genus Phoenix; species Phoenix dactylifera. The sequence goes on from NW_024069751.1 coordinate 1,978, forward strand.
TAGATAGTGGCTGTTCAAGACACATGACCGGTGACGAAGATCAATTTGTCACCTTGGAACCAAAGAAAGGTGGAGTAGTACCTATGGAGACAATGGTAAAGGGTATATCATTGGAAAGGGTAAAATTTTCATTGCTCCATCTATTTTTATAGAAAATGTTTATTAGTTAAGGGTTTGAAACATAACCTTCTTAGCATAAGTCAATTTTGTGATAAAGGATTTAAAGTTACATTTGAAGCATCTGTATGCATAATCACAAATCCTAAAGATAATAGCATTGTACTTGTAGGACAAAGGCAAAGAAATATTTACTTAGTAGATCTTCATGAGTTAGGCAAGAAAAATGGTTTATGCTTAATTACTAATGAAGAAAAGAAAATTGAAACTAGTTGGCTTTGGCATCGAAGATTAGGACATGCTAGTATGGAATTAATATCAAAACTAGTTAAGAAGGAATTAATAAAGGATGTGCCAAAATTGATTTTTGAAAAGGACAAAATATGTGGACCATGTTCATTGGGAAAACAAACTAAGTCATCTTTCAAATCGAAAAATGTAGTATCAACAACTAGACCATTTGAACTCATACACATGGATTTATTTGGACCTACTAGAACTACAAGTCTAGGAGGAAAGAAATATGGACTAGTTATTGTTGATGATTTTTCAAGGTATACATGGGTTTCATTTTTGGCACATAAGAATGAAGCATTTTCAGAATTTTTGAAACTATATAATAAAATCATAAATGAAAAGAAACTCACCTTAGTAGCCATTCGAAGTGATCATGGTACTGAATTTGAAAATCAACACTTCGAGGAATTTTGCACTAAAAATGGAATATCACATCAATTTTCAGCACCTAGAACGCCTCAACAAAATGGGGTTGTTGAAAGGAAAAATAGGACATTGGCAGAAATGGCACGCACAATGTTGTGCGAGTCAAATCTTCCAAAGTACTTTTGGGCTGAAGCTATAAACACTCTTGCCATATTCTAAATCGAGTTTTAATACGACCTATAACTAAGAAAACTCCTTATGAACTTTGGAAGAATAAGAAACCAACTGCAAAATATTTTAAAGTGTTTGGATGTAGATGTTTTATCTTAAATAATGGCAAGGAGGACTTAAGTAAATTTGATGCCAAGTCAGATGAAGGTATCTTCTTAGGATACTCCACATCTAGCAAGGCATACAGAGTATTCAACAAAAGAACCTTAGTAGTGAAGAGTCAGTCAATATTATATTTGATGAGTCTGATAGTGAGTCTGCTAGGAAAGAAAATACTATTGATGATGATACAGGAATTATCGACTTTGAAAAGTTGAAAATTGATGACGTGCCAAATCAAGATAAGGGAGATGATTGCGTGCCACCACAACCCCAAGACGTGCCAAAAGAATGGAGGTATGCACATGGACATCCTAAAGACTTAATCATTGGTGATCCATCTCAAGGGGTAAGAACTCGATCATCTCTTAGAAATTTAAATGATTATCTTGCTTTCGTTTCACAATTAGAACCTAAAACTTATGAAGAGGCTGAAAAAGATACTAACTGGATAAATGCCATGCAAGAGGAATTAAATCAATTTAAAAGAAGTAATGTATGGACATTAACTGAAAGACCAAAGCATAATTCAGTAATTGGAACAAAATGGGTATTTAGAAATAAATTAGATGAAAATGGATTAGTTATAAGAAATAAGGCTAGACTTGTAGCTAAGGGATACAATCAAGAAGAAGGAATAGATTTTGATGAGACATTTGCTCCTGTAGCTAGATTAGAGGCTATTAGATTACTTCTGGCATTTGCATGTTTCATGGATTTTAAATTATATCAAATGGATGTGAAGAGTGCATTCTTAAATGGTATTATTGAGGAGGAAGTATATGTAGAACAACCTCCAGGATTTGAAAATCATGAATTGCCAAATCATGTGTTTAAACTACATAAGGCATTATATGGATTAAAGCAAGCACCTAGGGCTTGGTATGATCGACTAAGTAAATTTCTGCTTGAAAATGATTTTTGTAGAGGAAATGTAGATAAAACTTATTCTCAAAAGAAAGGACAAAAATCTATTAGTGGTACAAATATATGTAGATGACATAATCTTTGGTGCCACTAATGATACTCTATGCAAAGAATTCGCTGATTTAATGCATGGAGAATTTGAGATGAGTTTGATGGGAGAACTAAGCTTCTTTCTAGGATTACAAATCAAACAAACCAAAGAAGGCATTTTCATTCATCAAACTAAGTATACAAAGGAAATACTGAAGAAGTTTGGGAATGAAAATCATAAGGGAATTGGCACTCCAATGAATCCTACTAGTAAGCTAGACAAAGATGAAAAAGGGAAAAGTGTTGATATTAAGCTCTATAGAGGACTAATTGGATCCTTGCTCTATCTTACTGCTAGTAGACCCGACATTGTATTTAGTGTAGGGATATGTGCTAGATACCAATCGGATCCTAAGGAGTCACATTTAAGTGCTGTTAAGAGAATCCTTAGATATTAAGAGGAACTACCACCATTGGATTATGGTACTCGAGAGACTCCTGTCTAGATTTGCTTGCATATTCAGATGCTGATTTTGCCGGATGCAAATTAGATAGGAAGAGCACAAGTGGCACATGTCAATTCTTAGGAAATAACTTAGTATCATGGTTTAGTAAAAGCAGAACTCAGTGGCACTGTCCACAGCTGAAGCTGAATACATAGCTGCTGGTAGTTGTTGTGCTCAAGTATTATGGCTCAAGCAACAACTAGAGGACTATGGAGTTAAACTAGATAATATTCCTATTAAGTGTGATAATACTAGTGCTATCAATCTCACTAAAAATCCAGTTCAGCACTCTAAAGCCAAACACATAGAAATAAGGTACCATTTTATTAGGGATCATGTGCAAAATGGAAATGTATGTATTGAGCATATATGCACGGAAAAACAATTGGCCGACATATTTACAAACCATTGAGTGAAGATAGATTCTGTATGCTCAGGAGGGAATTAGGCATATGTGATCCTTTTTATTGAAAAATATAAAAGGGAGCTAGTAGTCTCATGATACATTCCTCTAATTTCAAAAATCCCATGAAACATGAGTCAAATTTGTTATCTATAGATTTCTTACTCATGTATCATTGTTCCATAAAGAGTTTATAAGGATTGGAAGCAAGGAAAACTTTTTAGAAGCAAAAAGGAAGAGAAAAAAATTTCTGCACTTGGGTCGACCCAACCCAGAACATGGGTCGACCCAACGTTGAGTCGACCCAAGAAAAATCTTGAGTCGACCCAACGTCGGGACCCCACTGTTAAAAGGGGGCCCGAGAGCACATCTAGGGCACTGTTTGCCCTTTGTCTTCTTCCGAAAAGCCTAGTCCCCACTCTCCAATCTCCACTAAACTCCTCCAAACAGTAGATTTCCTAAATCTTGGAGAAATGGGACCCAAACGAGCCGTAGCCAAGAGATCCGGAAGAGTGACCGGTCCAACAAGAGGAAAGGCACCTACCGAGCCTTCTCCCGTGTCTCCACGACGTGAGGCACGTGCGGAGGTCCCTCCTCCTCCTTCCCCCTCAGTGATCTTGCAAGATTTGCGGGGAGGCCGGTTACTACGGGAGAAGGATCCATTCGGAGTTTTTCAATCAAGAAGGGTTTCGGATTTGGGAATGGATCCAAAGACAAGGTTGGGAGTATCTTTGCTCCCTAGATGTGGTCATCTACCCCGGGTTGGTACAAGAGTTCTATGCCTTCCTCAAGACTGGTATGGGAGGGCTTGTGTCGGAAGTTCGAGGGGTTCGGATCCGTGTATCCGAGGAGAGCTTGAGTGAGCTTACTACACCTACCCTGCATAGGAGCCACTCCGGAGAGGCCAGAAGACAAAATGAGAGCTCTACAATTGATCATGGAAAATGAGAACTTCGATTTTTCTCAGAAGGTAATAGCTAGTTCTCTTTCCGCTGAGATGAGGTTATTGCTCAATATGATAAATAGGATTTTATTTCCGAAGACCGGGAGATTTGATCTCATCTCAGAGCGAGATCTAGCAGTTATGGAGTGTATGATTCGGGGGACTCCTCTAAATCTTCCGGCTATGATATTAGGCAGATGAGGAAGGTGATGTGCAGCAACAGGGTATCACTACCTTATGGTATGATACTTACATTGATCTTCCGTCAGCATGGTTTACCTCTCGAGGAGGAGGCATCCAAGAGTCTGCATCACACGGACACGTACACTGCACGGACACTCATACGCATGGGATATGCGAAAGTGAACGGGCAGTGGATTCACACCGGTGCAGGCATTCAGGGTGAGGCACCAGAGGGAGAGGCACCAGAGGATGAGGATGAGGAGCCTATGGATCATCCTACTGCACCCTCAGAGGCTGGACCATCGTCATCCGCTCCTCCGACAGATACGGATGACTTCTGGAGCAGGATGACAGAGCTCATGACAGCTCAGGCGAGGACTATTACTGACGGGCTCACGAGCCGATTGGACGCCCGGTTGGATGTCATGTCTGCTGAGATCAGTGATCTGAGGCAGCAGATTGGAGCACTCCGGAGAGAGAGAGAGACACATGGACCATCTGTGCCACAGGCTGCTGAGTCAGAGATATCGGCACAGAGTCATCCAGCTCGTCGTGCTCCACGCCAGACACAGTCTCACCAGGCTCGACCTCCCCTCGCCACGTATGCTAGGAGGATGAGGACTAGATCCCAGCCATTAGATTCCCCTAGGCTGATCTTAGCATCTATGTTTAGAGCCTAGGCTAGATATCTAGTTCTCATGTATCTTTTGCTTTATGATATGTATCTTTAAATCTTGATTAAGGAACATTGTATCTGCTTTTGTTTTTGACATGAATGTATGAAAATGTTCCTATTTTGATCAATGAAGTTTGAAGTTTGTTATTTATTGCATCTTTTCCCATATATATATTTTTGATGATAACAAAAAGGGGGAGAAGAAAAGAAAGAGTATATAATTTAAGAAAGAAAGAGTATTTATTTAGAAGTAAAGAAAGAGTATTAATTTGAGAAGTAAAGAGTATTATAAAAGGGAGAAGTAAAGATAGTTTAGAGTATAAAGAAGTAATAAAGAAAGGATTAAGGGAAAAAAGTGAATAAAGAAGTTATGTAAAGAAAAGAGAAATAAATGGGCAAACAAATTGAAAATCATATAAGAAAGCTTATACATCTAAGGGGGAGCAATTTGTAACAATGAAATTGATAAATCAAAAATTTATCAAATTCAGAATTTGGCACATATAAATTCAGAATTTGGCACGCACCTCTCGCACCCCGATACATAACCTGAAACTCATATTTATCTCAAATTTTTGAAGTTTCATTGCTAATGAATTATAAATGAAAGGGGGAGCAATTCAAAAGTCAAATTGGCAACATTTAATGATATAGGGGGAGATTTCACAAGTATATATGAAAAGCTGAAATTCAGCAATTTAATCCCTTTTATAAACTGATTTTAAAGACAAGTATCAATAGGCTTATACTCTTTATTTTGTAATCATCAAAAAGGGGGAGATTGAGGATGATAGTGTTATTTTGATGATTAACAAGCAATTATCTAGAGTATGCTATAAGTTAAATTGATACTTCATTTATAAGTTCATTACTCTCAGTATATTTGTTAATTGAAAATAGATACATGCCTTGTTCATTTGAATGAATCTAACCTTGAGAATGCAGCAAAGTGTGGATTGAGTCGACCCAAAGGTTGATTGGGTCGACCCCGGCACATCAAGAAATCATTGGCACACTCCTGCAAAAATGGCACAAATGAACAGTGAGTTGGGTCGACCCAAGGTAAGCATGAGTCGACCCAACCTCAAGAACCTCAAAACAAAGAAGAATGCTCTCTGGATTTACTGAGAGGGTCGACCCACACAGTGGTTGAGTCGACCCAAGCTTGAGTCGACCCAAACCCTGAGAGGGTCGACCCAAAGGCAAGACAGAAAGACAGACAGAAAATGGTTCTCTGGAATTACTGAGAGGGTCGACCCAAGAAGAAGTTGAGTCGACCCAAGTGAACTTTGAGTCGACCCAAAGAATGGTTGGGTCGACCCATGGGAAGGAAGGCTGAAATTGAGTTTCTGTGGTTTCTGAGAGGGTCGACCCAAGGAATGTTTGAGTCGACCCAAGGCAAAGTTGGGTCGACCCAAGGACAGGTTGAGCCGACCCAAACACGGGCTGAACAGTAACGGCTAGTTCTGCAGATGTACTTTTTGTCCTTCCCAAGGTGAGTAACGGCTAGTTTTTCAAATCTAACCATTGGGCTTGTCCAAGAAGGTGGGAAACTATTTAAAGGGGCACTATTCATCAGAGAGAAACTTTTGAGTGGGATATCAAAGAATACACAAGAAAACAAAGAGCCCTAATCTCCTTCATCAAGAGTGTTGCCCAGTAGATACAGCCCAAGAGGGGGGGTGAATTGGGTCTTTTAAAACTTTTAAGCTATTTCTGAAACTTTTTGATTAATTATGCTAAGTTGTATAGATGCACAGTGAAAGTTAAACTTAGCAACAGTTTGATGTATAGAATGTGACTTGATTGAATATGCTTGCAATTAAAGGATGCGCAGATAAGAGTTAAGCAAGCAATTTATCTAAGTAAGTAAGTGTGTTAGTTAGACAATAACAAGAAGCATTACAAACACAACAAACATATAGTGGTTCGGTGCACCCCAGCACCTACATCCACTCCCCAAGACCTCTTGGGAATTTCACTATAATCCTACAGATTACAGTTGGTTGTTTTACAAGCTCACAACCCAACTTGTTGTTTTACGAGCGCACAACGAACTCGGTCGGTTTTCCCAGGCTCACCGACTAGAACCTCCCCGATTGTTTTCCCGGGATCACAATCAAACCTTACACGTTGGTTTTGACCTAGGCTCACCAACAAACCTCTCACCGTTGGTTTTTCCTTTGGCTCACCAACAAACCTTAACCCCTTGATTCAATCCCTTGATTGAATCAAGTTACAAGATATTAAAAACACAAAGTTAAAACAAATCAAAGCTTCTTAAACAAGCAAATATAACAATATAAACAAATAGAGTAAAGAGAAGCCCTCAAACGAGTTTTGAAGATGGAGGAGCTCGGCTTCTTCTTTACTTGACCCTCTTCTGATTTGGCACGAAGCAGAGGATCTCCGAGGCAGCACACGGATGGAGAGGAAGCTTTGGGATTCACTTGGATGCTCTTCTTCTCTCTATTTTACTTTGAATGGCCCTTTTGTGCTTATGGGAGATTTCTCTTGTAATCTCTTTCAAATCTCTTTCCTAAATGTTTTCTCCCACTTCCATGACTTCTCCCCTAGCTCTCTCTTGTTTTTATAGCTTTAGATAACGTGGAAACAAGAATATAGCCGTTAGAGACAAAAATAGAGCCGTTGGACACAGTCTGCACTTCCTGACAATATTACCGTTGGGATCGGAGTCGACTCGCGTGATCAGGAGTCGACTCGCCTGTTGCAGGAGTCGGCTCGTGCTTTACTGGAGACGACTCGGCCACTGTCCAAATTTGAATTAAAGTGCATGCCTTGACTGGGAGTCGACTCGACTTAACCCGGAGTCGACTCGCCAACATCTGGAGCTGTCTTGGCATTTTCGGAGTCGGCTTATCCCATGAATTCAGTGGACTTTCTTTCTGATTTTCTTCCTCGAGTCGACTCGGATTCTCTTGGAGTCGACTCGGCTCTCAGAGCCCGAAGACTGATCCTCTGTATTTTTGGCATGTCTGGTCTTGGAGTCGACTCAAATTGTTCCGGAGTCGACTCGGCTCTCAGTTTTCGAAACACAGCCTTCTGCCATCTTGGTGTAGCGCTGCCTTGGAGTCGATCTCAGAGTCCGAAACCGCTCTCTGACTTTTTCCTTGTGTACCACTGAGAGTCGGCTCGCGCTTTCTTGGAGTCGACCTGCCAACCATCGGAGTCGACTCGCGTTCCACTAGAGTCGACTCGAATCTCAGATCCGAAAACTGCTCTCTGACTTTTCTGCCTGTGACCCCTAGGAGTCGACTCATACTTCTCCGGAGTCGACTCGGTAAACATTGGAGTCGACTCGAATTCCTCAGGAGTCGACTCGAAGACTATTCTTTTGAATTTTTCTTTGATTTTACTCCTCCAATTTGAATCCTTTGAACTTTAAACTTGGGCCAATAAATTGTAGCTTTCTTCCAACTTGAGAGCTTTGGAGGCCTTCTTGTGTTCTCCCAACTTGCTATGTTCCTTGCAAAATAAATATCTTTCTCCTTGCAACATAAACATTAGTATCTATACTTCAAGGTTTTGTGATCATCAAAATCAATCTATGAATCAATCTTTGGGTCATCAATCTCCCCCTTTTTGATGATGACAAAACTTGGAGTATATGCAATATAAAAGATATTGATTTCTAGAAGTAATACATAGCTAAGTTGCATGAGGTAGAAAACATATATATTTAAAAACATACTTAATGCTTTAGATTTAATCAGCTTAACACAATCAACATATTTAAAATTTAAGCTGATCTTAAATTTTAAGCTGATTTGTATTCAATTCAAAGTAATAAAGCATTATGAGTATATATAGCATATACTTAGATATTTCTCCCCCTTTTTGACAACATCAAAAGGTTGTAAATAATGAAACATTAAGCACAAAGATAATGGTACTCAAATATTTCTTTTCCTTATGGTGATCTGATTTTTAGTTAATGCATGTTAAATTATTGCAAGAATATGACTCATATAACTCAAGGCAATAATGTTAGAATCAGATTAAGAAGCATAGATCAGAGCCAATTAAGATAATTTCAGAGCAGAACACATCGAATGTGATTTCAAGAAGTTTTCTAATTTGATACCACAGATAGTTTTCTAATTAAGTGTAGGTGGAATCTTTCTTAGGTTAATTCAAGAAGTACCACAAATGATATTCAAGAAAAGCACGAATGGAAATCTAACATCTCTTCAATAATAAGTATGAAAGCTTGTTCATTTAAGATCTTTTGCCCAATATATTAAGTATTTTATCAACATGAGAGCAATTTAATTAATTTTCAGAGTATAAGATCAAAACTTATATACTCGAAAAATATCATCAAGTTGGATCATTAACTCTCAATGACTTCAAAGTTCTTTTATGATAATAAGAGCATTCGGGCACAAATACCAATATATGGATTCATACAATTTTGATATATCTTAGAGGATACATAAAGTTCAAAGCTTTGAAGGTTCTTTTAAAGCTCTTTTACAAACTTTCTTTTATTCTTTTAGAAAATAAGCACAATTTGATACATATATAAAAATATGAATTGGCACAAAATTGAAGTTCTAAAGAGCAAGCCAATTAGGACTCATTAGTGAATTCCAAAATAGATTTTCTATGAGATACTCAAGAAAATTCAACACATTATTCTCCCCCTTTTTCATTAAGTTAGAGGCTCTTAAGATCAACTATTTGAATTGTAATTTGGTTCATGATTGATGCATAAGATATATTAACCAAATAACAAGCCTCAAGGTGTATCGTAAAAATTTTCAGATTTAAATTTCAGTTGATAAATATTGGAGAGCATTAGGATCACTTTTCATTTAGTATTCTTCCTCTCTCCTTTAGTTATAGATTTATGCGATTAAGTTCCATAAGACCTCTCCTTCTGAAATTTTCTTTCTTCCCCTCAATTGATCATTCCATTTAAGAGTTTAGAATTTGAAGATAATGTTCAATAAAATTGTCAATCTCAAAAATATATTTTCTATAAGTTTCAGCTTATTTTCATAAGATTCAAGGTTTGAGATAAGACAACCTTTATAGAACTCATCTCAAGGTAATTAAAGCATGTCTTGCAATATAAGGAGGTTCATCAAAATCAATCCATAAAATTCAAAGTATGTATCAAAATAAAGTGTCTTTGGGATAGGATACTGAATATCTAAAGCTCCTTCTTAAAAGATGCATTCTTCTTTAATCATTTTTAATTGTTGAATTTCAGATTTTAGTGATAAACATGAATAACACTGAAATTCTGTAATATTGAGAATGTAGAGTAATCTAGTATTATTCCAAAATTTGCAGTAATTACTCTTTCTAATCCTTTACGAACAAGTTATGCTTTCTCTTAATCTTAGAGAAAATGTATAGAAATATTAATCAGAAAATGATTCATTTGAAGCTTAGTTTCTTTCAACCGCATTTACATTTTCTTTCTTTTAGAATCATTTGAGTGAGCTGAAATATTTCTAGCTTTAAGATCATTCACTCTATTGATAGAAGTGTTTAATAATGTAGGAGAGAAAAACATATAGATGATTATTGAAATATATATTTATAGAACTCAATTTCTTAATCATAGTTTTTCAGCAATGTATACATGAAGCACAATAAATCTTTTAATATCAAAATAAAATCATATATTTAGAAATTTTTGTTTGCAATCAAGATCATCGAAAGACACATCATTTGAACCAATATTAGTATACTTTGAAGATAAGAAATGATATGTTTCGGATGCGTATCGGAGCAATCACCAAAGGCATCAAAATTAATTCTGTTTTTCTTAAAGTAAGACTTTATTTAAAAATCACATTTAGTTTAAGCTTTATACAAAATCAGATTCTGAATTACATAGGATTTTCAATAGAGGCTTTCAAACTTATACTTTGAGATATGTATCTTCCACATTATAGCTCATCTTAAATGATTACGATTGAAAATACATATTCAAACATATAAGAGCATATTCAGAATCTTTGTATTAAATGTTGAGTTTTGGTACGAATTTGAACATTATATACCAAATTTAGGCAAGTTGAAGGATAGAACAAAATCAATTTATTTTCCCTAAATAGAGATATCCTTCTCTTCTTCTTTATTCAACTTTCAGATTTTAGAGATGATTGCTAACAACAAATCTGAAATTTCTTTTCAATAAACTAAGCAAAAAAAAAATGTTATGTAGTATTTCAAACATTCAATCAAGTTGTCCCAGTATGGGTACTACAAAAGATATTGAGAACCCATAATTTAAAATATCATGCCACATGCAAAATATGTTATGTGTTAAGTCATGCATTAAATAATAAGAACAAGCATGTCAAGGATCAAAATCAATTCTTTTCAAATAAACTCCCCTATTTAAATATAATCTTGCATTGATTTCATCCTTAAGGTGTGTTTCCAAGTGACAAAGAAATTGAATTGATTCTTTCTTGTATATTTCATTTACTTTGTTTTTCATTTTTACTTTCTTATGCTCTATACTCTATTTTGCTCCCTATCCGGTGGAGTTGGGAAGGGGCACGAGGTACTACCACTAGCCTCCCTCTTGTGCCGTCCCTAATATGCCCTACACCGAATAGTTGGGTCAAATAGTGCCGGGTACTACCACTAGCCTCCCCATTGGCACCATCCCTATGATGAGCAATATAGAAAGATTAAAAATATTTACTTCAAACTCTTCCTGTTTAAGTGTAATTAATTATGAATTTTATCCCTTCCAAAGGAATGCTCACACAAGTCTCACAAATGTGCCGAATATATTATGTTCGTTTTGCTTTTCCTTAAGATTGAAGTATTTGCCTTTACTTAGATTTTACTTCTCTTGAATAACATCCATTTTCTTTTCTTATCTCTCTCTCTTTTTGTTATTCTCAAGTAATTTACATGAAAGAGCAGAATAAAGAATTGATCTTATGTATCATATAGATGTATATCATGCAAACAACATTTTCATTGTGCTCAAGGATTCATAATTCTCACAGTTATTCTAAATTAGAGTTTTAATCATATACTTGTGTATTTCATGGTTATGATATAGCCATAGAAATATTTTAGATTGAGCAAACCATGAAACAATTTCCAAAAGCATAAGTCAATTAATACATATATGGACATGATATCAAAAGATTAACAATTAATGATCTTAATCATGTCATAATAAGATTTAAAGTTATTGACTTAGCTCAGCTAATTTATGAGAGAGATATCTAGAATTACTTATTCATTATATATTCTTCAAGCCAAACTAGATTCTTATGTATGAACTTTTGGCTGAAGAAGGTCTTCTCTCTTGTTTGCATGTGAATGTTTAGTGTATCTTACATGAAGATATCCTTCAAGTTGAAATCTTTCATTTTCTTGCTTAAGGATTGCATTAGTTTCTTTAAGATACAAAGCATTCATCCAACATATATATATTTTTTAATTAGATGACTCAATATGAGATATGACAATAGTTGCATGTTGAGTCACTTTACTCAAGAGATTGCCTAAATAAAGCAAACACATATCATTAGAACTAAAGAGATAGATTCATTAAATCAGATGGTTCAAGGAACATGTGAGGCAATAGGAAGATTTATCAAGGTCAAATCAATTTCTTATTCCAGATCAATTTAGTTTAGATTCTACTTGCTTAAGATAATTATCAATAAGATATGTTGTCTAAGTTTAATCAACTTATCTTAAGCGGTTGTTTCTATCAAAATTCAGATTATGATTTATTTGTTATCAATATGATCATTAAAGTTGGATTGAAGTTTTGCATAAGGGCACATAATAAGCATACATTCTGGTCTACTAGCTGTATGATAAAATAATTATTCTATCATGCTTCAATACAGCTTTAAACAGTAGATCTACTTTGCTCATTCTTTTCAAATTCTACAAGATGGGTCATAGATATACCTTCTTCATGCCAATTTTCTATAAGAGTTTTCTTGTGGTCTAACGTTGGTCAATGAAGATTCCCTTTCTTGTTTATCTTAATTTGGAGTTTGAGAGAAGATGTTAATTCATTCATCATACATATTTCAACTCACCTTGTATGATCTTAGTAAAAATCTACATATAAATCTTCATTAGCAGAACCAAGAATGATGTCACAAATTCTTCCTTTTGATACATAGATTTATCATTATTACTTTCTATCAAAAAGATTGCTTAAGCTTTTATATCATGCTTTTGATGCTTGTTTCAAATCATATATTGCTTATCATATTTGTAATGAGTGTTTTCAAATATGGTGGTTATTTAACATATATAAAGTAAGCACATAGGAGTCCATTCTACACACTCATTTGATAAAATATAACGTTCATAAAGCAAACAAATGATAATGGTGATTTTTACTTCTAATCATGCAAGAATCTTATCAAGATCTATTTCATCTTTTCTTGATTTAATCTTTTAGTAGTCATCAATTTTCTTTATTAAGTGTATATGTAAAAGATTAACCATATAATTTGATTTTAGTATTTTGATAATAAATCATTAGTTCTAAAGAATAAAATGACTTGATATTTTTGCAACTAAAATCTTTTCATTGAATATTCTATATGCATTGCTGATGAATGATATCCAAGGATAGACATATCTCTATCAGATTTGGCATTATTTTCATAAGAGCATATCAAGCATAACATGTACGACTGAAAAATATGAAAGATATGCAATGGTTCATTTTCTATTTTTCAGAAGATCAAAATTTTCATCAAAAATAGATCTAATAGAAATCATATGTATGACAAGCAGTGATGATAGTCTTTTAAAAATTATTTAAGTAGATGACTATATACATAATTGTCTTTTTCATTTCTTCAAGATTCTATTAACCCTATTTTACTTATGATGTCCTTGGAGCTGAAATAATTGAATTTAATATTATTTTCTGTATAACCTTAATCAGGATTTTGGTTTTCAACACTGTGCCATGATCTTCACAGTTTGGAAATCTTTTTCATTTGAAACGCTTTTACAAGATTTAGTAAATACAGAAAAATACTTCAGTTTTATTTTCCAAGAACAAATCCAATGTAAGCTTTTAAAAACTTAGAAATGGAAACAACATCTTTAGATTTAGAAATGATTTTTGTTTGTTTCCTTAGTTAGCATGCATAACAAAACTTTGACCTTTAAGTAGATAATCTAAGTAAGCCTATGGCAAGGTCTTTTGAGATTAAGTACATACTAGCATGAGTTGATTCTATGTGCCAAGGATGGTTTTTTAATCTTGGTATTCATAGTGCATATATTCAAAAGCATACAAGTACACATTATCATATTTATGATCAATAAACAATAATGCCATTGATAAAACTCTCAATCAAGCATATAGAGAATTCATAGAGTTATTCTTAATAATGATTAATCATTTAGCAACTTTATCCAATAGTGAGTAAAGTATACTATAAAATGAAGTGATTTTATTATATTTTCAAAAGTATTTTCTATATCACAAAATTGGTCAATACTTGCAATTCATATTTCAATCAAACTAAAGCAAAAATAATGATGAAATGCAAGGTTACTGATTTCATTATTATTATTATTATTTTTTATTATTTAAAATTACTTTTCATAAGTATGTTTTAGTTCATTTTTTTTGATGTGTGTCTAGAAACCCTTTGTATGAAAGTTCTATTTGTTCCATGGGTATCTTGCACACCTATGTCTACATCCTCATATTTTCATTTGGGTACCCAAGCTTGCTTGGGTCTTGAGAGTTAGGACATATGGTTCCTTTTGAAATCCAAATCTGTTTATAGTAATAATTTACCATTTGATTTAATTGTACTAGAACTATAGGTAAGGTTGTTATGTCCATTTCTTTTGATGTTTGAAATATGTTATCCTTTTTGATGATTTGCTTGATAAATTCAAAACATTTCTTTAGGGATTCATTGCTAAGTGAAGGAATCAAGCCAAATTTTGATTTATCAAAATCAGCATGTTGGCTTTCAAACATCATTTTTAATCTTTCTGAACTTACAGTGAACTTGTAATAGAGATTTCAGTTGGTCAACTTCTTTACTCAAGTTTTGGTTTGTTTTGATTAAGCTATGATTTTTCTGAATCAATTCTTCTGAATTTAACCTTAAGCTTTTATTTTCAGAATTTAGTTTGTCTTGTATTTCAGCAATAGGAATTTCTTTCTTTTGAAATTTGCAAATTTAGCTTTTTAAGATTTTTTATTTTTCATAGCTAATTTTCTACATTCACCATACAAATCTGGAAAGCATTTAAAAGTTCATCATAGAAATTCTTCATGAAATTCACTAGATTCAGATTCTACTTTTATTTTCTAGTGCCATAAACATAAGTTGTTCCTCTTGTAGTTCATTGTTGCTTCTAGCTTTCTTCGCTTTTTTATTCTTTCTTCCTCTTTCTTCCTTGCTTCTCTTCTTCTTTGGCTTTAGGAAGCTTTTGAATTTTCTTGCTGTTGTTTCTTCCTCGAGTCGACTCGAGTTTACTTGGAGTCGACTCGATGACTTGAGAGTTCGCCGAGATCTTCGGGAGACGTCTCGTTCTCAGAGGCCTAAAAAGATGATTCTCTGTCTTTTGAATTGTTCTGCCTCGGAGTCGACTCGGGCCTTGTCGGAGTCGACTCGGCTAACTTGGGAGTCGACTCGGAACTACTTGGAGGTCGACCGTTCACAGGGTCTTCAAGACTGTGTTCTGCCTTTCAGACTGTTCTTCTCTAGGAGTCGACTCGGACAAACTGGGAGTCGACTCGGCTACTGTGGAGGATTCTGCAATCTCATTGTTAGTACGCAATTGAAGCACATGTGAGCTAATCTGAGATTTATCATAAATAGTTTCTAAAGTATCCTAGATCTCCTTAGCAGATAAGCATGCAGAAATTTCATTAAACTTCGTTTCATGAATAGCACAGTATAATATGTTCATAGCATTAGCATTCAATTGTGCTAAGTCCTTTTCATTAATAGTTTGAGAGAGTGTATGAAGGTCATTTATTATGATTTTCCATAAATAATAGTTTTGTGATTGAATAAAAATGCGCATGCGTATTTTCCAATGTGTATAATTTATGCCATTAAATAGTGGAGGTGTATCAATTGATTGTCCTTCTCCTAGAAAACTATCTATTTGAGTTGTCATGATCTTTGGCTCTTGATCGTGAGATCAATGATTAAACTTAGAGCACCTGCTCTGATACCACTTGTTGCCCAGTAGATACAGCCCAAGAGGGGGGTGAATTGGGTCTTTTAAAACTTTTAAGCTATTTCTGAAACTTTTTGATTAATTATGCTAAGTTGTATAGATGCACAGTGAAAGTTAAACTTAGCAACAGTTTGATGTATAGAATGTGACTTGATTGAATATGCTTGCAACTAAAGGATGCGCAGATAAGAGTTAAGCAAGCAATTTATCTAAGTAAGTAAGTGTGTTAGTTAGACAATAACAAGAAGCATTACAAACACAACAAACATATAGTGGTTCGGTGCACCCCAGCACCTACATCCACTCCCCAAGACCTCTTGGGAATTTCACTATAATCCTACAGATTACAGTTGGTTGTTTTACAAGCTCACAACCCAACTTGTTGTTTTACGAGTGCATAATGAACTCGGTCGGTTTTCCCAGGCTCACCGACTAGAACCTCCCCGATTGTTTTTCCGGGATCACAATCAAACCCTTACACCGTTGGTTTTGACCTAGGCTCACCAACAAACCTCTCACCGTTGGTTTTCCCTTTGGCTCACCAACAAACCTTAACCCCTTGATTCAATCCCTTGATTGAATCAAGTTACAAGATATTAAAAACAAAGTTTAAAACAAATCAAAGCTTCTTAAACAAGCAAATATAATAATATAAACAAATAGAGTAAAGAGAAGCCCTCAAACGAGTTTTGAAGATGGAGGAGCTCGGCTTCTTCTTTACTTGACCCTCTTCTGATTTGGCACGAAGCAGAGGATCTCCGAGGCAGCACACGGATGGAGAGAAAGCTTTGGGATTCACTTGGATGCTCTTCTTCTCTCTATTTTACTTTGAATGGCCCTTTTGTGCTTATGGGAGATTTCCCTTGTAATCTCTTTCAAATCTCTTTCCTAAATGTTTTCTCCCACTTCCATGACTTCTCCCCTAGCTCTCTTCTTGTTTTTATAGCTTTAGATAACGTGGAAACAAGAATATAGCCGTTAGAGACAAAAACAGAGCCGTTGGACACAGTCTGCACTTCCTGACAATATTACCGTTGGGATCGGAGTCGACTCGCGCGATCAGGAGTCGACTCGCCTGTTGCAGGAGTCGGCTCGTGCTTTACTGGAGACGACTCGGCCACTGTTCCAAATTTGAATTAAAGTGCATGCCTTGACTGGGAGTCGACTCGACTTAACCCGGAGTCGACTCGCCAACATTTGGAGCTGTCTTGGCATTTTCGGAGTCGGCTTATCCCATGAATTCAGTGGACTTTCTTTCTGATTTTCTTCCTCGAGTCGACTCGGATTCTCTTGGAGTCGACTCGGCTCTCAGAGCCCGAAGACTGATCCTCTGTATTTTTGGCATGTCTGATCTTGGAGTCGACTCAAATTGTTCCGGAGTCGACTCGGCTCTCAGTTTTCGAAACACAGCCTTCTGCCATCTTGGTGTAGCGCTGCCTTGGAGTCGATCTCAGAGTCCGAAAACCGCTCTCTGACTTTTTTCTTGTGTACCACTGAGAGTCGGCTCGCGCTTTCTTTGGAGTCGACCTGCCAACCATCGGAGTCGACTCGCGTTCCACTAGAGTCGACTCGAATCTCAGACCCGAAAACTGCTCTCTGACTTTTCTGCCTGTGACCCCTAGGAGTCGACTCATACTTTCCCGGAGTCGACTCGGTAAACATTGGAGTCGACTCGAATTCCTCAGGAGTCGACTCGAAGACTATTCTTTTGAATTTTTCCTTTGATTTTACTCCTCCAATTTGAATCCTTTGAACTTTAAACTTGGGCCAATAAATTGTAGCTTTCTTCCAACTTGAGAGCTTTGGAGGCCTTCTTGTGTTCTCCCAACTTGCTATGTTCCTTGCAAAATAAATATCTTTCTCCTTGCAACATAAACATTAGTATCTATACTTCAAGGTTTTGTGATCATCAAAATCAATCTATGAATCAATCTTTGGGTCATCAAAGAGCTTCATTCAAGAATCAAAGAAAGGGATTGAGCAGATTCAAAGAGGCATCAAGAGCTCCATCCTCCCTTGAAGAGTGAAGCATCCTTGACAAAGAAGAGCAAAGCGACTTCAAAGCGATAAATACTTTCTAACTCTTCTTTGTAGTTCATATTGTTTTATATGCTCATTTAGGAGTTTGAATCTTTTCTTTTTATTTGTTAAACACTTTGTAAAGGTTCGTTGGTGAGCCCGCAAAACCAACAAAGGTTTTTGGTGAACCCGAAAAACCAAGTGTATAGGTTCGTTGGTGAGCCCGCAAAACCAACAAAGGTTTTTGGTGAACCCGGAAAACCAAGTGTATAGGTTCGTTGGTGAGCCCGCAAAACCAACAAAGGTTTTTGGATTGTGACCCCGGAAAACAATCCAACTGTAATCCGCGAGATTATAGTGAATTCCCAAGGGGACGCTTGGGGAGTGGACGTAGGTGCTAAGGAGAGCACCGAACCACTATATATTGTTGTGTTTGCGTTGTGTTTGTGCTTTCATTTTCTCTTGCATTATCTTCTATTCTTGCATTAGTTTAACTCACTCAAATAATCTAAGAAAGCATCCACCGCACTTAATTACGAAAGTTTTTAAAAGCACCAAAGTTTAGAAGAAATTCACCCCCCTCTTGGATTGTCACCTTGGGCAACACTATAAAACGAGCACTTATGGTCCTAGCCTCTAGTTTGTCCGCCTGTAGTCTTTTGACGTGGGCTGGACATCCCCAAATCTTGAGATGACTAAGACTTGGTTTCTTACCATGCCATATCTCATACGGTGTGGTAGGAACGGATTTAGAGGGAACTCTATTAAGTAGATATACTGCGGTAAGTAAGGCATCTCCCAAAGAAATATCGGTAGATCAGTGAAGCTCATCATGGACCGGACCATATCCAATAGAGTCCGATTTCTCCTTTCTGACACCCCGTTGAGTTGAGGTGTACCCGAAGGAGTCCATTGTGAGACTATGCCATTGTCCTTGAGATAGTCCCGGAATTCTCCACTAAGGTATTCTCCTCCTCGATCTGATCGAAGAGCCTTAAGGGGTTTTCCAGTTTATTTTTTTACTTCATTTTTGAACTCTTTGAACTTTTCAAAAGATTCAGATTTGTGTCTCATAAGATATACATACCCATACCGTGAATAATCATCGATAAAGGTAATGAAGTATGAATAATGTCCCCTGGCTAGCACATCGAATGGGCCACATACATCTGTATGTACTAGGGTAAGTATTTCAGTGGTCCTCTCCCCATGTCCTACAAAGGGCAATCTAGCCATTTTTTCTTGAAGACAGGACTCGCAAACTGGATATGACTCGGAAGTCAATGAGCCGAAAAGCCCATCTTTATCCATTTTGTTCATTCTGTCCTCTCCAATATGGCCAAGCCTGAGGTGCCACAAATATTTTTGGTTTATCTCATCCCTGGATCTCTTGGATCCTTTGGCATTCACTTCTTACTCAGACACATTTACAGATACATCCATATGCAAATGATAGAGACTGTCAATCATAAAACCACGTGCGACTATTTTATTTCTGAAATAAATAGAACAGCAGTCTTTGTCAAATGTAAAAACATGACCTTCCTGTGCTAGACATGAAACAGAAATCAAATTTCTGTTAGCAGCAGGTACATAATAGCAGTCTCTAAGTAATAAACTAAAATCAGACGGTAGTCGCAGATGGTAGGTGCCTACAGCCACAGCAGCAACTTTTGCCCCGTTGCCAACCCGAAGGGTTACCGCACCTTCCGCCAGCCTTCTACTTTCCTTTAGACCCTGCATGGTAGTGCATAGATGAGCACTAGAACCAGAATCTATAACCCAACTAGAAGTAGAAGAAACCGTTAAATTAGTTTTCAATTATGAGCAAGTCTATACCTTCTGAAGGTGTGTCATCTTTCTTGTTCTTCAGGCTCTCGAGGTATGAAGGACAGTTCCTCTTTCAGTGGCCGTCGACATTGCAGTGGAAACATTTTCCTTTGTCATTGGTCTTTTTCTTTTGAACTTCCTTCTTTGGCTTCTTGTCTTTCTTCTGCTTCTTCGCAGGCTTCTTTTTCTTCCAAGTAGACTTTCTCTTGGAACCAGAAGTCAACTCAGCAGCAAGGACATTGCCCCTTGAACCTTTCAAG
Organism: Phoenix dactylifera; assembly: GCF_009389715.1. Classification (NCBI taxonomy): domain Eukaryota; kingdom Viridiplantae; phylum Streptophyta; class Magnoliopsida; order Arecales; family Arecaceae; genus Phoenix; species Phoenix dactylifera. Next base: position 22,073 of record NW_024069751.1, read on the forward strand.
GCTCCCTCAGCAGTTACCAACATATTTATCAGTTCAGTCTTAGTGCATTCAATCTTATTCATGTGGTAGTTTACTATAAACTGACCAAATGAATCAGGAAGGGATTGAAGGATCAGATCAACTTGCAATTCCTTGTGCATGTTCATACCGAGCTTCTCAAGCTCTTCTAGGTCCTTGATCATAGTCAGACCGTGATCATGGACGGACTGCCCCTCGTGCATCTTTATTTTGAAGAGCCTCTTGGACACTTCAAAACGAGCTGTGCGACTCTGCTCACCATACAACTCTTGTAGGTGTGCCAGTATGTCCCTAGCAGTCTTCATATTTTCATGCTGGCATTGTAGTTCATTGGACATGGATGCCATGATATAGCACTTGACTTTGATGTCATCATCCGTCCACTTTTGATGCGTCACACGCTGATCATCAGTAGGACGTGCTGGTAGTCTAGGGATATCATTTTCGAGTATGTAGCCCAGTTTCTCCCAGTTCAAAACAATTTTGAGGTTTCTTAGCCAGTCCTTGTAATTGGTTCCAGTCAATCGGTTGGTCTCAAGAATACGGGTCAAAGGGTTTGAGGCTGACATTATGATCTGCAGAGAGTAAAGATTCTAGTTAGACTTTTGTACTTGATCCTTAATCTGTTCTAAGGTCTTTTAGAACAAATATAACTCCCACTATTTTCTCGAATTCCTCACACTCCCCTGGTAGGAAAATGGAAATCCTACGCGACTAGGGTTTTTAGTAGGTACTGCGGGGTCTCACCAATCTACATGGCACCTCACCTAACAGTTATTGGTGATACATAGATGGATGAGTGTACAACTCTTGTACAATGCTTCTCAAGCATGTTGCAGTGCAACTTGGTCTCTAAGCCATGAAGACCTCACCTAACAGTTATTGGTCCTATTTCTTAGTTAAGTCAGACCCACCATATAACCGTAGGAATAAAGTCGTCATTGGGCCCTCACCTAACAGTTATTGGTACCCAACCCCACCTTTACCCTACAACATCTCATGTCTATAGAGAGGTCCAGCCCCCCGATGCAACTTGCCCACTGTATCTAGCCGAGACAAATCAACATCAGAAAGACCTTAGCAGCTCTACTACAGTGGAAGACCTATTGACTTAATATTGGTTAATCAGGTCTTAGTGTTTGCAACTTGAGCTCTTCATAAGAGGTAATCGAACAATTGGCCAGGTAAGCAGGTGGGAGACTCCCCTTACTCAGAGAGTAAGGTCCTAATTAAGTAACCACCTTTCATGCTTTCCTAGACACCAATTAGATCAATTAATCTAATATGACTTGCTCATGTCGGTTCACTCTCGACTTGATTGAGGAGGTTTTAGCTTAGGTCTCATTGGGTTTGCTACATCACATGTAAACCTATTTACCCGACTCTCATTCACATCACATGCAAACGGCACATTGCAGGCAGTTATAATCGCAGCATTAAGTAAAAATAAACTTTAAATAGGTGGTGATCATGGATTCTAATTAGGTCATATTACAAGCACATGCACGTCAATCGATCAACTGGTCTTCAACTCTTGAATTGGTTCCAAGTCTCCTTGATTCGATCCTTGACCAACTCTTGATCCAATCGCCATCAACCGCTTAGACCCCTGTTCATCTCATGCCTTGTCTTCAACTTGATCGTTGACGTACATCACATCACAGAAATACAACCAGATGTAAAATAAAAATAATAATAAATTACATCTTCTTTTAGGAGGCACGCAGGCCTCTCAAAATATCAAATAGGATGCATGCAAGCATCTGAAAAATTACATGACATTGCAGATCACATCGCAAGTCTTTATATTTAATACCAAAAGGGTTTGAATCCTATGATCATCACCATATGCAGCAATTATAATTTTCAGATCTGAGAATTAATTGATTATGTTATGACATAGGTTGCTGATCATGCTAATCATGATTCTAAACTTTGTAATCTCATTAACAATGCAATTAGAATCATCATCTTATCACATAAAATCAGCATGCAAAAATTCAGCAACCCTGAAAAAACTGCATGCAGAAATTTTCAGCACACATAATCCTTCAATTTTCAGATCTAAGATGCCTTTAGATAATTAATTCTTACCTTAATCTACGAAGCCTAGGCTCTGATACCACTGTTGGGAACCCGCCCATGCCGCAGAAAATTCAAAAAAATTCAGATGGCAGCGGAATCGGCATAAGCGGGATCGACGTTCATCGCATGAACGTTGTTTAAAAACCGTTCGTAGATAGATAAGAATTAAAACTTTTAGAACCTTTAGGAAGATCAGATCTTCACCTTGTGCGGGTAGATGATCACCGCAAACTGATGATCGTAGTTTTTGGATGAAGGTTCGCTTGAAGCCGTTCAAGTGCCCGGCCTCTACGGGTATCCACACGAAGCAGGAACCGATCCAAGCTTTCTATCTCCCCGGGGTGCTAGCTCCCTTGCAGAGATAACTTTGATGGCTGATCTCCTCTCTTTCTTTCAACTCTTGAATATGCTTGAGAGGAGGAGGAAGAAGGAGCAACCAAGGAAGAAGATCACCAGGCTTTTCAGCCTTTATCTTTTCCCTGCGTTGGAAGGAAGAAGAGAGGAGGAGGAGGCCACCAATGACTTCTTTTTTTTTTCTTCCTTTGCTTGCGGCTGAACCAAGAGGAGAGGAGAGGGAGGCGTACGGCTGCAAGGAGAAGGGGATTCACCTCTTAGGGCGCCGGCCCCATGCCTCCTTTATAAAGCCATCTAGGGCTCCTACAATTTAGGAGCCCTAGACTAGTTTCCTAAGAGGGGGCGCCGGCCCCCTCTCGCCGCACAACCAAGAGGAGAGGGGCTCATGCCCCTCTTACTTGGTTAACCTAATCCTCCTCCAAGGAGGATTACGTGTCCTTCTCATGGTTTAGTCCTAATCTAATTAGGATTAACCAAATCATGAATCAATTGGGTTCAATCTATACTAATCCTAATCCAATTAGAACTTGAATGAACCATGACTCAATTGAACTCTTCAATCCTAACCCAATTAGGAGTCATGTTGATTCATTAGATTAATAATTAATTAGGACTTAAGAAATCCTAATCCAATTAGGACTTATTTAATTTTAGTCCTAATCCAACTAGGACTCTAATTTGAATCCGAAGTCCTAATCCGATTAGGACTCTAGGAATCCTATTCCAAGTAGGAATCCAATTTTAATTCAAAACTCCTAATCTAATTAGGATTGTAGGAATCCTATTCCAAGTAGGAATCCCAGTCCTACTCCAATTAGGATTCCCAGTCCTAATCCAATTAGGACTCTAGGAATCCTACTCGAAGTAGGATTTGTGTTTAAGTCCAATTAATTAATTCCCTTTGTTCCTTCTTCAACTGAATATCAATCAAATTGATTACTTGTGATTCCTAATCACGATTCAACCATCGGATCGGTTAATACTTCTAGTGTGTGTGACCCCATAGGTTCTATTCTGACTGGTAGTGAGATATATTGTGATCTCTTATCACAATATCATTGAAAACTCCTTTCAATGGATTGGAACGATTCCAACTCTACTCATTAGGGTTAATCAATCATCGAGATACCCTGTGAGTCCCACCATCCACCAGTGACACCTAGCAGCATGTAGTGGCTACCCAGCAGAATAGAATGATGAACCTCTAGGTGCAGTTATCATGTGATACAGTCCTTCTATCGTGGATCCCTACAAGACGGAGGTCATGGATAACTCGTCAAACCCCTTCGTCTGTCATATGTCAAGATTTATTCGACTTAAGTTCGAGAGCGGAGAACTCTTTCTCCACTGTGCAATCTGCCCCGGCCGAGGTCTTACGAACTCAATCTTATAAATCACATAGGATCTCTCCTTATCTATCAAGGTCGATAGATTCCTTATAGGTGCATACCCTACTCCTACAGTGAACCTACTGCAGCCAATCTACACTGCATGGACCCATATGGCTAGAGACCATGTATGTGTGCAGTCAAACTACAATAACCTCACTGTGAGTAGCCGAAGTATCGCTGGTCAAAGGACCAGTCACACTACTGCAACATCAAGCAAGTCACTGACGAGTGGATAGACATCCAAGTGACTTCTTGTATTGGTCACGCTCAGTACCCTTGTTCTCTAACAAGCACCTGCACTATTACTTCAGTGTCCCTACACCGTGGACTCGAGTCTCGTCCATTCATAGGGAAAGTAATGTGTGCACTGATCTCATCGGATCGATCACCGTCCTCGTGATGATCCATCGATCAGGAGCGTTTAGAAATTAATCACTAATGATGCATGGCTCAAATTCTCAACTCTTGAGAATATGCATCATCATCTTATTAATTTCTTGGACGATTCATAGACACAATAATAATATGAATGAAAAAGATGCCTTTCATTTATTCAATAATAATAAAGTCAAGTACAAATTATGTCCTAGAATTAATAATGTGTCAGCCAAAATTGGCTTCTAGGGCATACATCTAACACACGGCCCTAGACGTAGGATCGGCCGGTTCTACGACTTATAATCTGCTTGCCGCCGGGCATAGTAAAATCCCGCGAGGTGCAGTATGGCTTTCCGCGGATGTAGAATTCCCGCGAGGTGCCGTTTAGTATACAGATGTGAGATGTTTCTATGGATTTCTGTTCTGGATACTTACCGGCATTTATATGATCAGTGTGGTGTCTTATTCTGCATATGCATGTGATAGTAGGGAGTTGTTGTGGTTCGCCTGGGGCGTAAGACCCACCTTCCGACAGATGTCTACTAATGACTTCGCATATTGACACTCTGATTTACCCATTTCAGTGTTATGATCTGTTGAGCATATCATAAAGTATCATTCATGTTTATTTGATTATTTTATATATGCTCCAGATGAGTCGATATTGATTTTGGTGATATTGATGATTTACTCCATATTCTTTATGTTGAGCTCATGTTCATCTTGCTATTGATCACCATTCATATGCTCTTGAGATTTCATCTCAAGCCATGATTATATTCTGCCTCATGTGCATAGTACTCTCTACTCCACTCACTGAGTATTTATATACTCACTCTCCAGTTTGGTGTTTTTGATTGTAGGGAAGGTATTGTATAGAGAGGAGCAGGATTAGTGGTTGCCTGCTAGCTGTGCCGCTCCATAGTAAATATAGATAGAGGTTTATATATTTTGGTATATTATAAATCTTCTGTTGTATATAGTGTACAGTTATAGACATAGATCCTGTTGTGGATATGGATTTGACCATGGATGGAATGGGAACCAGATTTTTATAAGATGAGTTATACGCCTGTGATGATGTATTGATATATATTGTCCAGGTTCATTATGTGACATATTATGTGATTGCTGCTCTGACAGGTAGTGTTGTTTTATGTATTGAGATATCCTGACAGGTCAATATAGGAAAGGTGATCATTTTGTGCATGCATCATGCCAAAATTTTTAGAATTTATTGATGATTGATAGGTAGTAGGGTTCTACGCGGTGGCTGGTGGCCTTACGCCTACCCACACCCTAGGACCGTCGCGGCCGCCCGCCGGGAACGGGGCGGGGGTCGTGATAGAAGTGGTATCAGAGCAAAGGTTAAGAAGAGTCCTGTTAGAGCAATAGGATGAGTCAGGATTAAGTATAGGATTATACTATGGAGCATAGGATTTTTTTATATGTTATTTTATGAGTCATTTATAATTCAGTAAAATATATTTGGGGATGAGACTTAAGAGTTCTTTTTTTTTGACTCTTTTAGAGATATATAAAGAATACCTTCAAGGAGAGGATCTGCTCGTCCTGAAAGGAGGATGGAGCCATATATAGCATTGGATGCGGGTTCCGCACACGTTGAGCCCCAAAGAGAAAAATCTCCTCCTGCAGACAGGCGGAGAGTTGATGATTAAGGGGAGGTAGGAAGTAAAGATGCATTGATGGAACAGTTACTAGCGGAGAATCAGGCTTTGAGGGAGCAGATTGCTCGGGGGAAACCTTCTGCCCATCAGTAGTATCTATCCACCTCTTGCACCTGTGCCGAGGAGTTTGGCCAGGCGGGCTCTGGATGATGAGGGGATTACTGTACAGGACTTTCTGAGACTCAGAACCCCAAAAGTTAAGGGGGAAGAAGGTGAAGATCCTCAGAGATTCCTGGAGGAGACTGAAAAGATGATACAGAGACTGCCTTGTTCTGATGCAAGGGCAATATAACTTGTAGGGCTCACAATGAAAGAAGATGCCTGGAACTGGTACCAGAGGCATATGGAGGACAGATTGTACAGTAAGAATCCTCCAACCTGAGAAGAGTTCAGGCAAGCAGTGATGGATGAGTTTTTGTCTCCGGTTGAGAGGCAGAATCGGGCTCTTCAATTTGAGAGGTTGAAGCAGATGCCTGGAATGAGCGTATCTGAGTACGCTCGTGAGTTCACTAGATTGGGGAAGTTTGCTCCTTACATCATCCCCACTGAAGCTACCAGGATAGAAAGATTCAGGCGGGGTCTGATTTTCCCACTTTATAATGCAGTACTGGCAGTAGAGGTCCCACCTTGTCTAAGCTGATTGATAAAGCAAAATAGTGGAAGATCAGAAACAAAGAGGAAAGAGCTGAAAGAGAACAGAGGAAAATGAGTATGGGGAAAAGGCAAAGCAGCAGAGGTAGATCTGAGGGAGCAAGTCTCCCGGAGGGCCCGATGGAGCAGTCTGTACGCTTAGCTCCACCTGCCCCACGTAAGAGGAAGTGGAGGAGAAGAGGTCAGTCACAAGATGCTTCTCTACCATCAGCACCTCATCCTCCGGTCACTATGGCCAGAACTGAATCCAAGTTCCAATCATGGCCAGTGTGTGGCATATGTGGGAAGCAGCACCCTGGCAGATGCAGAATGGGTCAGGAAGTGTGCTACAGATGTGGACAGCTGGGTCATTTTGCCAGAGAATGCCCTCAGAGTGTCCCCCGCAGTTTGTGCCTTCAGCATCCTACCATTCTGTGCAGATGGACAGGCCTAGTAGTAGGCGTCCTGTAGGCCGAGGTAGAGGTCAGACACCAGCATCACAGCAGAGTGCTGGACCATCCCAGCCATCAGCTCCAGCAGGCAGAGGGCAAGGAAGGGTGTTCACGGTAAATCCATAGGAGGCACAGGCATGTGACAGGTATGCTCATCATTGATAAGATTAAAGCTAGAGTGTTATTTGATTCTGGAGCTATCCATTCATTTGTGTCCCCTTATTTTGCTAAAAAGTTAACTAAGGATAAGATATTGATGCATATTCCCTTAGTTATTAGCACACCTGTAGGGGATAATATAGAAGTGAGATATGTGTATCCTACCTGTGTGATAGAGGTAGAAGGTAAGACACTCCCAGTCGATTTGATTGAGTTGGCAGTGTTAGACTTTGATGTCATACTGGGCATGGATTGGTTATCAGACAATCGTGCCACCATTAACTGCCAAGAAAAGAGTGTTATCTTCAGACCTTTAGATAAGAAAGAATTACATATCAAGGGGACAGGCGTGAGATCCCAATGAATTTGGTGTCTGCAGTAAAAGCAAAGAGGCTGCTGAGAAAGGGGTGTCAAGGCTATCTAGCTTATGTGATGGACACCCAGGTAGAGTCTGTGGATCTGCAGCAGATTCCAGTTGTTAGGGAGTATCCCGATGTATTTCCAGGGGAATTACCAGGATTGCCACTTGATAGAGAAATTGAGTTCAGTATTGAACTTCTTCCTGGTACAAACCCTATATCGATTGCTCCCTATCGTATGGCATCTACAAAGCTGAGGGAGTTGAAGGTGCAGTTGCAGGATCTGTTAGACAAGGGGTTTGTTAGACCCAGTACATCACCATGGGGTGCCCCAGTTTTGTTTGTGAAGAAGAAGGATGGGTCGCTGAGATTATGTATAAATTATAGACAGCTGAATAAAGTGACCATCAAAAATATACCTTCCCAGGATAGATGACCTGTTTGATCAATTACAGGGGGCTGAGTACTTCTCGAAGATTGATCTGCAGTCTGGGTATCATCAGTTAAAAATCAGAAAGAAAGATATATTGAAAACTGCATTCAGAACAAGATATGGGCACTATGAGTTTTTAGTGCTTCCATTTGGGCTGACAAATGCCCGAGCAGCATTCATGGATTTGATGAGG
>NW_024069752.1:0-7500 GCF_009389715.1 Phoenix dactylifera
TTTTCAGGGGTGCTGATTTTTGCATGCTGATTTTTATGTGATAAAAAGATGATTCTAATTGCATTGTTAATGGGATTACAAAGTTTAGAATCATGATTAGCATGATCAGCGACCTATGTCATGATATAATCAGTTAGTTTTCAGATCTGAAAATTATAATTGTTGCATACGGTGATGATCATAGGATTCAAACCCTTTTGGTATCAAATGTAATGACCTGCGATGTGATCTGCGATGTCATGTAATTTTTCAGATGCTTGCATGCATCTTATTTGATGTTTTGAGAGGCCTGCGTGCCTCCTAAAAGGAGATGTAATTTATTTTTATTTTTATTTTACATCTGGTTGTATTTCTGTGATGTGATGTACATCAACGATCAAGCTGAATCAAAGACATGAGATGAAAGGTGATCTAAGCGGTTGATGGCGATGGGATCAAGAGTTGATCAAGGATCGAATCAAGGAGGCTTGGAACCAATTCAAGAGTTGAAGACCACTTGATCGATTGATGTGCATGTGCTTGTAATACGACCTAATTAGAATCCATGATCATCACCTAGTTACAGTTTAGCTTTAATTTGATGCTGCGATTATAACTGCCTGTGATGTGCCGTTTGCATGTGATGTAAATGCGAGTCGGGTAGATAGGTTTACATGTGATGTAGCAAACCCAATTGAGACCTAAATCAAAACCTCCTCAATCAAGTCGAGAGTGAACCGACATGAGCAAGTCATATTAGATTAATTGATCTAATTGGTGTCTAGGAAAGCATGAAAGGTGGTTACTTAATTAGGACCTTACTCTCTGAGTAAGGGGAGCCTCCCACCTGCTTACCTGGCCAATTGTTCGATTACCTCTTATGAAGGGCTCAAGTTGCAAACACTAAGACCTGATTAACCAATATTAAGTCAATAGGTCTTCCACTGTAGTAGAGCTGCTAAGGCCTTTCTGATGTTGATTTGTCTCGGCTGGACACAGTGGTCAAGTTGCATCGGGGGGCTGGACCTCTCTATAGACATGAGATGTTGTAGGATAAAGGTGGGGTTGGGCACCAATAACTGTTAGGTGAGGACCCAATGACGACTTTATTCCTACGGTTATACGGTGGGTCTGACTTAACTAAGAAATGGGACCAATAACTGTTAGGTGAGGTCTTCATGGCTTAGAGACCAAGTTACACTGCAACATGCTTGAGAAGCATTGTACAAGAGTTGTACACTCATCCATCTATGTGTCACCAATAACTGTTAGGTGAGGTGGCATGTAAATTGGTGGGACCGCAGTACCTACTAGAAACCCTAGTCGTGTAGGATTTCCGTTTCCCTACCAGGGGAGTGTGAGGGATTCGAGAAAATAGTGGGAGTTACATTTGTTCTAAAAGACCTTAGAACAGATTAGGATCAAGCACAAAAGTCTAACTAGAATCTTTACTCTCTGCAGATACAATGTCGGCTTCAAACCCTTTGACCCGTATTCTTGAGACCAACCGACTGACCGGAACCAATTACAAAGACTGGCTTAGAAATCTCAAAATTGTTTTGGACTGTGAGAAAATAGGTTATATACTCGATTCAGATATCCCCACACTACCAGCACGTCCTACTGATGTTCAGCGTGAGATGCATAAAAAGTGGTTGGATGATGACATTAGAGTAAAATGCTATATGATGGCATCCATGTCTAATGAACTCCAATGCCAGCATGAAAATATAAAGACTGCTAGGAAAATACTGGCACACCTGCAAGAGTTGTATGGTGAGCAGAGTCGCACAGCTCGTTTTGAAGTGTCCAAGAGGCTCTTCAAAACGAAGATGCGCGAGGGGCAGTCTGTCCATGATCACGGTCTGACCATGATCAAGGACCTAGAGGAGCTTGAGAAGCTCGGTATGGACATGCACAAGGAATTGCAAGTGGATTTGATCCTACAGTCACTTTCTGATTGATTTGGTCAGTTTATAGTAAACTACCACATGAATAAGATTGAATGCACTAAGACTGAACTAATCAACATGTTGGTAACTGCTGAGGGAGCTGATAAGTGCTAAATAATGCATAAATTAATATCTTATTCATAGCACTTATCATTATTTTAATTCACATAATTTATAAATTCAACCAAAAAATGTATTACCTTCATGATTGCATTTTAATAAATTATCCAAGGTAATTCAAGTTTGATTTGATTATTTATTAATTGAGCCTAATGTATGCAGGTCGAATCTAATATATGCAGGTCGAGTCAAACTTTTTCGGATGATCCCTAAACCCGAATGACACACACCCCGGTCCAGCCTCACTCCCCTGTTTCTTTCGCATCCAATCGAGTTCGAACTTTCGTTACGTTGTACTATCTGATCATTATCACATCCACGATTAGCTATTCAAAGTCTTCCTAAAATTTCATGTGCAAGCCATCCACATCAAGTCTTACACATCATCTTCCTATTCTTCCACCACATCTCAGCCACGTCATAATGTCTTCTAAGCATTCCCAATCTCCCCTGTTCCATGTCCAAAGAACAGGTTCTATGCCCAAAGAACAGGGTCATCCCAAGACGTCTCAGCCGACCTCATATCTCACGCATTCCATCCGCGTGCCCTCCCTCGCATCCGTTTCTGGATTTTCCCAGCATTTCCCGCTCGAGTGAATGAATCCATGTGATTATCACCTGCATCCAAACAGAACAGAATAACTTCTCCGAAAATCAAGCACTTCATCCACATCGAGTCCATCACGATGCATCATCCTCCCCTGTTTCCACAACAAAACCAAGCACCTCTCCCAGCTTCTCCTGCTAGATCCCCTCCACGTTGATTCTCCCACGCCCAGATCTCCTCAACATCTTCATCTCCACCTCGTTGAAGCAACTACTTCGCACCTCTTCTCCGCGATTTGGCTTCATCTTCCCTGTTATCAGCTGATATCCAAACATCCATATCAAATCCCCTGTTTCGTGCGGATGAAAACCAGAACCTACTTCTGGAACAACCTCAAGCAACCATTCCGCGAATCTCTTCTTCTTCTGCGATAAGATCATCTATTCTTCCCAGCTCATCTCCCCACCCACGTCATTTCGGATGAACTTCTTCTCTCTTCCGAGTCTAACGAACAAAGCTTTGTTTCAGAACCATTCCCAGCCGCTTATGCAACTCATTCTTATTCCTTTTCTTCCGCGATTCAACCTCATCCTTTTCTCTGAATCTTCCAGCTTCATCCCCTATTTTTCAGCTGCTATCCCAACTCTCTCTTCGTTCGCAAGATCAAACTCCTTCCGATTTTTCTCAATGGATAAGCTCCCAGCCATCAGCCGCTGAGATCCTCTCAACGCCAACGTCTTCCTCTCAGACTTCACGGAAAGCAGATCCAAACCAGCCAATGGCAGCATCTTCGAACCACCTACCACCCTTATCCCTTGCTTCAACGGATCAGAACTGTAACAGTCCGCGGATCAAGCTTCCCAACCATCTGCCTCTTCCCAACGCTCGAATCAAATCTTCTACGCGTCGCCCGCTGCCGTGGAACAGAAGCCGTTCCTCCATCCTCATCTTTTCACTGGGGAAGCTTATCCTCCGGATGCTAACAGAGGATAGGAAAGCTATAAAAGGAAGGGAGTTCTCTTCTCCGGGATTCATTCTTCTCTTCCATTCATTCCTCCCCCACCGGGGGGGGGCATTCCCTCTTCCCCCACCGGGGGTTGCTCCCATCATCTCTCGGAGCCGAGACCCATAGAAATAAAAAAAACAGAGGAGGGAGAGAGGTTCGGATATTTTGGGAATAACTTCCCATGTATATAAAAAATAAGAATGAAGTGCTGAGGGAGGAAGAAAGGAAGCTGATCATGATGCAAATGGGAGCCCGCTGCTGTGCTGCTGCTGCCGCCCACAACTTCATGGAAGGCTGATTTCTTCACTAGGGCTGGATGTAGCCCTAACAAAGGGCAAAGGGTTTTTATATTTTATTTATATTCTTGGAGTTGTATGAACTTATTGTTTATAATGGATATCTTCTTTTGAATCATATTTAATTTCTGTGATTTTAAGTATGATGTTCGTACAACTGTTCTTCATGATCACTCAGTAAATATAAGATAGTCCATGCTTAGGGAAGATGCGATGTGCTACCACCTTAGATTAGGGTAGACATTTCATGCCAACCGAAGATGGATTATGCCCAAATTACTTTTGTGAATTTTTATTTAAATGCATATTAGGCTTGTAGCCAATTTGCATGTTTATCCAAGAATAAATTAAAATATAAATAACCCTTGTTCCGATATTAGTGGTGAATTCCTTGCCCTAGGTTCTCCTAAACTGATATCCCTTTAATTGCATTTTCTTTTATTAAATTGCTTAGTTTAATAGTCTTCACAAATTCATCATTTTAAATATTTTTATTTTAAGAAAAACAACTATACCCCAATCCCTGTGGATCGATACCCGTAATCACTATCCTACTAGATACGTGCTATTGCGTGGTCTTTAAAGTTGACTATCAGGAGCCTTGAAAGGTTCAAGGGGCAATGTCCTTGCTGCTGAGTTGACTTCTGGTTCCAAGAGAAAGTCTACTTGGAAGAAAAAGAAGCCTGCTAAGAAGCAGAAGAAAGACAAGAAGCCAAAGAAGGAAGTTCAAAAAAAAAAGGCTAACGACAAAGGAAAATGTTTCCACTGCAATGTCGAAAGCCACTGGAAGAGAAACTGTCCTTCATACCTCGAGAGCCTGAAGAACAAGAAAGGTGACACACCTTCAGAAGGTATAGACTTGCTCATAATTGAAACTAATCTAACGGTTTCTTCTACTTCTAGTTGGGTTATAGATTCTGGTTCTAGTGCTCATCTGTGCACTACCATGCAGGGTCTAAAGGAAAGTAGAAGGCTGGCGGAAGGTGCGGTAACCCTTCGGGTTGGCAACGGGGCAAAAGTTGCTGCTGTGGCTGTGGGCACCTACCATCTGCGACTACCGTCTGGATTTAGTTTAATACTTAGAGACTGCTATTATGTACCTGTTGCTAGCAGAAATTTGATTTCTGTTTCATGTCTAGCACAGGAAGGTCATGTTTTTACATTTGACAAAGACTGCTGTTCTATTTATTTAAGAAATAAAATAGTCGCACGCGGTTTCATGATTGACAGTCTCTATCATTTACATATGGATGTATCTGTGAATGTTACCGAGCAAGATGTGAGTGCCAAAGGATCCAAAAGATCCAGAGATGAGATAAACCAAAGATATTTGTGGCACCTCAGGTTTGGCCATATTGGAGAGGACAGAATGAACAAAATGGATAAAGATGGGCTTTTAGGCTCATTGACTTCCGAGTCATATCCAGTTTGCGAGTCCTGTCTTCAAGGAAAAATGGCAAGACTGCCCTTTGTAGGACATGGGGAGAGGACCACTGAAATACTTACCCTAGTACATACAGATGTATGTGGCCCATTCGATGTGCTAGCCAGGGAACGTTATTCTTACTTCATTACCTTTACCGATGATTACTCACGGTATGGGTATGTGTATCTTATGAGACACAAGTCTGAGTCTTTTGAAAAGTTCAAAGAGTTCAAGAATGAAGTAGAAAAACAAGCTGGAAAACCTCTTAAGGCTCTTCGATCAGATCGAGGAGGAGAATACCTTAGTGGGGAATTCCGGGATTATCTCAAAGAAAACGGCATAGTCTCACAATGGACACCTCCGGGTACACCTCAACTCAATGGGGTGTCAGAGAGGAGGAATCGGACCCTATTGGATATGGTCAGGTCCATGATGAGCTTCACTGATTTACCTATGTTCCTTTGGGGAGATGCCTTACTCACAGCGATTTATTTATTGAATAGAGTTCCCTCTAAATCCGTTCCTACCACACCGTATGAGATATGGCATGGTAAGAAACCAAGTCTGGGTCATCTCAAGATTTGGGGATGTCCGGCCCACGTCAAGAGACTACAGGCGGACAAGTTAGAGGCTAGGACCATAAGTGCTCGTTTTATAGGATATCCTAAAGAGTCATTAGGATACAATTTTTCCGTCTCAGAGGATCACAATGTGTTTGTGAGCCGTCATGCCATCTTCTTGGAAAATCAGTTTATCCTTGATAGAGGCAGTGGGAGGAAAATTGAGCTTGAAGAGAAAGTCTCTGAAAAGCAACGAGTCATGGATCCTATTGAACCCATTCATACAGAGCCAGTACACGATGTCCCTCGACCACCTCGTAGATCTAGTAGGGTCTCCCATCCTCCCGATAGATACTTAGGTATACTAGAAGAGGATACCGAGGAAATGTTCCTAGTGGGAGATAGGGATCACATACAGGATCCCAAAACCTACAACGAGGCGATATCTGATATCGATTCCGAGAAATGGCTGGAAGCAATGAAGTCAGAGTTAGACTCCATGCGTTCCAACCAAGTCTGGACCTTAGTAGACCCACCAGAAGGTATTGTACCTATTGGATGCAAATGGATCTACAAAAGGAAGATAGGTTCGGATGGAGAGGTAGAGACCTATAAGGCAAGGCTTGTGGCGAAAGGGTATAGTCAGCGCGAAGGCATTGACTATCAGGAGACCTTTTCACCTGTAGCCATGCTAAAATCCATCCGAACATTGCTTGCCATTGCAGCATTTCATGATTATGAAATCTGGCAGATGGATGTGAAAACTGCTTTCCTGAATGGATATCTTGATGAAGATATCTATATGGAACAGCCTTTGGGTTTCACTTCCAGTGATGGAGATCACAGGGTCTGCAAGCTGCAAAGGTCCATCTATGGACTCAAGCAAGCATCTCGGAGTTGGAACACTCGTTTCGATGACGCAATCAAAATGTTTGATTTCATCAAAAACGAAGAGGAACCGTGTGTTTACAAAAAGGTTAGTGGGAGTGCTGTCATTTTTCTCGTACTGTACGTAAATAACATTCTCCTGATTGGGAATGATATTCCCATGCTAACCTCGGTCAAGGTCTAGTTGTCAAAAGAATTCTCCATGAAAGACCTTGGGGAAGCATCCTATATTTTGGGAATAAAGGTCTATAGAGATAGATCTAAAAGAATGCTTGGCCTTTCACAGAAGATGTACATAGAGGAGGTGCTGAAGAGATTCAACACATGAGCAAGATTCCCTATGCATCGGCAATGGGAAGCCTCATGTATGCCATGCTGTGTACACAACCTGATATAGCTCTTGCTGTGAGTGTCACAAGCAGATATCAGTCGGATCCAGGCAAGAAGCACTGGATAGCTGTGAAAGAACAGTCTTAAGTACTTGAGAAGAACTAAGGACATGTTCTTGGTCTTTGGGAGAAGATCAGAGTTGAAGGTAGAAGGATGCACACATATTGATGATAGAAAGTCTACATCAGAATATGTGCAATTGTGGTTCAGTAAATTGGAAGAGTTCCAAACAACCGATCATTATAGATTCTACCTTAGAAGCTGAATGTTAAGCCGTATCTAAGGGTGCAGTGGAAACCTTCTGATTAAAAGTTAATTGCAGAGTTAGGTGTAATG
>NW_024069752.1:15000-30240 GCF_009389715.1 Phoenix dactylifera
CTGTTAGGGCTGACCGAGCCCTCCATTCGCCCCCTGGCCCGTCGCATGGGCCCCCGGCGCCTCCGCGGCGCCCCACCGAAAACTGTCACGACGCGCATCCAGCGCCGACGAGGTCGCAGGTTACGTGCGGCAGCCGGGGGGCTAGGCCGAGCGGCGGCGGGCCCGCCCACGGACGGGCGCGGGGAGGAGCGCAGCCGGCACGCGGCGCGGAGCGGCGGCGGCATGCCGCCGGGCGGCCGACGGCTCAACCGTGCCCGAGTCCCGCGGGCACCGCGTCGCCCGGCCGGCGCGAGCGGCGGCGGGCCCGCCCGCGGACGGGCGCGGGGAGGAGCGCAGCCGGCACGCGGCGCGGAGCGGCGGCGGCATGCCGCCGGGCGGCCGACGGCTCAACCATGCCCGAGTCCCGCGGGCACCGCGTCGCCCGGCCGGCGCGAGCGCACGAGGGCGGGAGGCAACCGGGCGGCGCCTGCGGAACCGGATGCGACGGCCGGCGCCGCACGGCCCCGACGGGTCTGCACCGAAGACCAGCGCGGTGCGGATCGACCGCTGATGAGGTCAGAGGTTACGTGCGGCAGCCGGCCGGCTGGCCCGAGCGGCGGCCGGCACGCGACGCGGATCGAGCGGCCCGACGGCTTGCAGCCGGGCGGCCGACGGCTAGGCCGTACCGGAGTCCCGCGGTCGTTCGGGCGAAGGGGCGCATGCTGCGGGAAAGGCCTGCGGCGGCGAACCGTCCGCCCGGCCGGCCAAGCCTTCCGCGGCGGCGCGCACGTGTCCGTGCGGCCGAGATGACCGAGCGAAGCCCCGGCGTCGGGCGGCGCCCGCCGTGCGCCCCGGCGGATTGCGCGGCCCGCCGGCGCGCAACGCCGGGCCCACGTTCCGGCTGCGGGAAAGGCCTGCGGCGGCGAACCGTCCGCCCCGCCGGCCGAACCTTGCGCGGCGGCGCTTACGTGTCCGTGCGGCAGAGATGACCGAGCAAGCTCCGGCGATGGGCGGCGCCCTCCGTGCTCCCGGCCGGACCGCGCTGGCCGGCGGCGCGCAACGCCGGACCCCCGATCCGCGTGCGAGCGGCGAGCGTCCGGGCGGGCCCCTTTCGCAACTTCCCTCGGTACTCTAAACACCCCTTGTGAGATCCCCTCCCACAGTAGGTTAGTCGGGTACAGTACCGAGCAGAGTTTCTATTAGCAGCTTGTGCCGCGGTTCACAAGTTACTATTAAAAACCTGTCAATTACTATATCCAACCAACCAATAAAATCAACACATCCTAAACCTGTCAGTTTAATTTATTTAACTCACTTTAATCATAACTAAAAGCAACCCAAGCTTTCATTGATAACTTAAAGTCTACTATACATAGCTCAAAATATAACAAACTTTACATCTGTCTCAAGTTAGTTTACATTCACACCCCAACTATATGCATAATACAAAGGTTTTTCCTTTCACTCAGAGGGGCATGGCCAACCTTCTATGACAAACTTCTAGGATGATGCTGATGCGGTACTTTTATAATGTTATGACTCTGCCGATCTGCAAGAATTTACAGAAAAAGAGAGGGATGAGACCTAAGTCCCAGTGAGTGGACAATCTGTTAATCATGAGGAGATATGAGGTTTCAGCTATGATACTTACATACATCAAATGTAACGTGTTTATGCCACATATGAAACATTTGCATTTGATCTTAAAGCACTTAGTTTCAACCACATAAGAAATCTGCTATTTGCCAATAGTACTACAACTAGCAGGAAATAAAGCTGTTGCTTTAAAATAAAGCATTAATAAAATCGCCTTGCTCAAGTCCTTTTTTTTTTTTTTTCTGGACCGTAGAGTCCACTTTCCTTCCTTGAAGAATTTGATACATAGAACATTCACATAGGTTCTGAAATCATTATGCTTAAAAATAATACATTTGTTGCTCAGTCATATGTATACATAGCTTAAATATTGAAAATCATGGCTCCCGCGAGCCCTACTGCCGGCCACTCGCATGAGGCACCATTCTCATGAGTAGCTCGACAGTCCTATGCATGGTGCTACTACTACGCCCTCCCGGCGTCCCAATTCTGCCCCACTGGCACATATCATACTACGCCCTCCCGGCGTCCCATTTCTGCCCTACTGGGCACATATCATAGCTACGCCCTCCCGGCGTCCCATCTCTGCCCTATTGGGCATATATCATAAACTCTGATGTGATGTATCCAAGGTAAAAGTGCAAATATTAGTTACTGTAACAAGGTTGGAGTCGACTCTAGAGTATAGGGGTCAACTCCAGAATAGCTTGGTGTCAAACTAAAATGACTCTCTTGGCCGTGATAAGGGGTTTTAAGTGGTTCAGTCACTTTGGGTTAATCCATTCCCAAACAAGTTCATAAACTTATGAATCAACAAACATGAATTTAAAGTATTTTCAAGCATAGCATATATTTTCCAAATCAGATCATTTATCCACTGATAGAAAGCAATTTAATCATGAGAATTAATACTTCTTATTTTCATTCTTTAGCATATTCATTCTGAATTTGGAGACATCATTCATTTCTCTGGAATTACAAAATAAACTACCATGGTTAAGAAGAAAACCACTCACCTTGTGATGGCTAACGCACCACCCTAGTGCTTGATACTCCCGGCACACTTCCGGGACTCTCTTCTCCTCCTAAATAATTAAAAGAGTCAATCAAAATTATAACCTATATGATGCAACATGATTATGCATGTTCCAAAAAGAAATCCAACACCCTCATCTTAACTTTCTGATTTTTTTACCTTGCTTGTCTTATTTTAGGATAAATAAAACCTCTCAATTCTCAAAGGTTTCCAAGCTTTTATCTCCCTCTTTGATACCCTGGGTTAGGACTAGAAAACCTTCTATATCATCTATAAATTTTCAGCTGCCAAACAACTACTTAATACCAAAAATAAATCAGAATTCAATTCCCCTGTTTTCAGCTTGTTTGTTCTGTTTTCGAGCCAATTAAACCTCTTAACTCCCGGAGGTTCTTAACAATCAATTCCACCTATTAGGCTCTGTGTTAGGACTAGGAAATCCCTAACACAACCTACAAACTTTCAGCTTTAAATAACAATTTAATCACCTAAAACACAAAGAAATCCCATCGCTTCTTTCTGCAGAATTTCAGACTGCTTTCAACAACTTCGGAAGCATAGTTCAATTCCTTTTTCATACCTAAAAATTCATCTAGAATAACTAAAATCTTCTTTTATCACCCTCCTACGTGGGACTACAATTAGAATCACTAAAAGTTTGGAAAATTCACCTGAAATTTGCTAGGAAGCCTGGGTGCACCAAAAATTTCTGTATTTCTGTTCTGCAGCCCAACAGCAAGTTGCTCTTCCTCTTTACTTTAAACCTTCTTCCACAAATTTATTTGGATTCCCCAAGTAGCTCTCTCTCTTCCCTAGCTTCCTCTATCCCTCCCTGGAGCTTTTCCTGGCCTGATTTGGGCTGGCACCTACAACCAACCACTGAACTCCTAACGGTTGAACAGCAGCAGCACAAGTTGCTGCCTGCTGAAACATGCTAGACACCCCCCCCTTTTGACACGTTAGCTTCCCAGACACCTAACGTGTCAAAAGAGTGGTTCCCAGGGGTTTTAAAAACTAGGTTTTAGGCCACGTCATGCTTCCTACTTTTTATAGAAATTTTGGACAAATCTAGGTCTGCAGTTTTCTGTAATGACAGGCTTCCGAGGGACTCACCTAACTTGCTTTGTTCCAGGCTGTAGGCTAATCCATTTGAGCTGAAATTTCAACAGTAAATCCCCTACTCAATGTATATTATGTGTTTAAAATTTTATTTAGATTCATGGACTATATCCAGAGTTATTGCACTCTCAATCTGTGGAACCGTAAAATTTTCTGTAACAGCTGAAATCCCGACATTTTTGAAATGATTTTGAATCAAACTTCCTGGAAAGTTTCCATCCAATTTACATCATAAAATTTTGATATTCCCTCACCTTTCATGTGCATTCAGATGCTCATAATGAACTAGGTTAAAATCATGAAGATGCTTCATAACTGGTAAAAATTACTTAAGCTACCCTAACCCTGGTTCAGGGTGTTACATTTTCTTCCCCACAAAAAAAAAATTTCGTCCTCGAAATTTAGTTACCTGAAATCTGGAATAGATATGGATATTTTCTTCTCATTTGATCTTCTCTTTCCCAAGTAGCCTCTTCTGCATTTTGATTCTGCCCAAAGCACTTTAACTAGGGGTATAACTCTATTGCGCAACTGTTTCACTTCCCTACTCAGAATCTGCACTGGCTTCTCTGGATAAGATAAATCTCTTTTTAATTCAACTGGTTCAGTCCGCAAAATATGAGAGGGATCTGAAATATATTTCCTCAACATTGAAATGTGAAACACATTATGTATCTGGGAGAGTTCTGGTGGTAGTATCAAGCGATACGCTACTGGACCAATGCATTCTATTATTTCATATGGCCCGATATACCTTGGGTTTAATTTTCCTTTCTTTCCAAACCTCAGTATACCCTTCCAAGGGGAAACTTTGAGAAAAACTTTATCTCCTACACTGAAATGTACATCTTTACGTTTTGGATCTGCATAACTTTTCTGTCTATCTTGGGCTACCTTCAATCTTTCTTTAATCAATTTTATCTGATCTGAGGTGATCTGTACTATTTCTAGGCCCAACAATTTCCTTTCTCCCTCTTCATCCCAACATACTGGAGTTCTGCACTTTCTACCATAAAGGGCCTCATAAGGTGCCATGCCTATAATGGAATGATAACTGTTATTGTATGCAAACTCCATTAATGGTAGGTATTCATCCCAACTACCCGAAAATTCTATCACACAAGCCCGTAGCATATCTTCTAAAGTTTGAATAGTTCTTTCAGACTGTCCATCAGACTGCGGATGAAATGCAGTACTAAAATTCAACCAGGTGCCCAAGGCTCTTTGTAAACTTGGCCAAAATCGTGAAGTAAATCTAGGATCTCTATCTGACACAATTGAAATAGGAACCCCATGTCTACAAATGATTTCATCCACATACAGCTTTGCTAATCTATCCAGTGCAAATGTTATCTTGATAGGCAGGAAATGAGCTGATTTAGTTAATCTATCAACTATCACCCAAATTGCATCATTACTTTTACTTGTTTTTGGAAAACTCAAAACAAAATCCATTGTAATATGTTCCCACTTCCATTCTGGGATAGGTAGTGGCTGCAATTTTCCAGCTGGACTTTGATGTTCTGCTTTAATCTGTTGGCATACTAGGCATTTAGATACATATTCAGCTATTTCTCTTTTCATACCATTCCACCAATAACTTTGCTTAATGGTTCGATACATATTAGTACTTCCTGGATGCATAGCATAAGCCGAGCTATGAGCTTCCTCCATTATTTGCTTTCTAAGATTACCGATCCCTGGAACAAAAACACGGTTCCCATACATCAAAATACCATTTTCTTTGATTATAAAATCTGTTCGAGATCCATTCCGAACAGCATCAAAATTTTTTACCAATTGTGAATCCTGAGTCTGAGCTGTATGTATTTCATTTACCAATGTAGGTCTAACCTGAAAACTAGCCAATAAGGTTTTAGAATCTCCCACTGATAACTCAGCATCCTCAATTCTGTCAATAATGGCAAATACACAGTCTTAATATGAGATAAGGTGGTTGTAGACTTCCGGCTTAATGCATCTGCCACTACATTAGCCTTTCCAGGATGATACTCAATTGTGCAATCATAGTCTTTAATAAGCTCTACCCACCTTCGCTGTCTCAAATTTAGCTCTTTTTGGGTTAGCACATACTTTAAACTTTTATGATCTGTGAATATCTGACATTTTTCCCCATACAAATAGTGTCTCCACACTTTGAGAGCAAATACCACTGCAGCAAGTTCCAAATCATGTGTAGGGTAATTCAATTCATGGGGTCTAAGTTGTCGGGAAATATATGCAATTACCTTTCCTTGTTGCATCAACACACACCCCCACCCTTTGCGGGAAGCATCACTGTAAACCATATAACCTCCTTCACCAGAAGGCACGGTAAGCACAGGAGCAGTGGTCAGCCTACTCTTTAATTCATCCATGCTTTTCTGACATTCAGCAGTCCATTCAAATTTTATATTCTTCCTAAGCAGTTTGGTCATTGGGGAGGCAATGATTGAAAAGTTCTTAATAAATCTTCGGTAGTAACCGGCTAAACCCAGAAAACTTCTTACCTCTGTCTGACTAGTGGGTGATTCCCAGTTCACAATGGCATCCACTTTCTGTGGATCCACCAATACACCCTCTGCTGAAATCACATGACCAAGGAACCCCACTTTATCCAGCCAAAACTCACTTTTACTCAACTTAGCATACAATTGTTTCTCTCGAAGCACCTGCAACACAGTCCTCAAGTGTTCTCTGTGTTCTACTTCATTTTGGGAGTATACTAATATATCATCAATAAACACAATCACAAATTTATCCAAGTACTGCTGAAATACTTGATTCATCAAACTCATAAAAGCTACTGGAGCATTTGTTAGACCAAACGGCATCACTAGAAACTCATAGTGACCATACCGGGTCCTAAAAGCTGTCTTTGATACATCCTCATTTTTAATCTTAAGCTGATGATATCCTGATCTGAGATCTATCTTTGAAAATACTCTAGCTCCTTGGAGCTGATCAAACAAATCATCTATACGAGGCAATGGATAATTATTTCGGATGGTTACCTTATTAATCTGTCTATAATCAATACACAACCTCATAGTACCATCTTTCTTTTTAACAAACAATACCGGGGCTCCCCAAGGTGAAATACTTGGTTTAATAAAACCTTTATCAAGCAATTCTTGCAACTGAGTCTTAAGCTCCCTTAATTCAACTGGAGCCATTCTATAAGGTGCCCTGGATATAGGTCTAGTATCTGGAATCAGATCAATACCAAACTCTACTGCCCTATCTGGTGGCAACCTCGGAAGTTCTTCTGGAAAAATGTCCGGGTACTCACAAACCACTGGAATATCTGCTAAGTTCGGCTTACCAGCCTCTGTATTCACCACATAGGCTAGATATGCACCATACCCTTTTCTAAGGGATTTGTTTGCCACTAAAGCTGAAATAATACATGAGGGAAGCACTCGGCGTTCACCTGAAAAATATATCTCCCTGCCATCTAACATGTGAAAGTTTACTTCCTTCCTAAAGCAATCTACTTTGGCTCGATGTGCGGCTAACCAATCCATACCCAAAATAGCATCAAAATCATGTATATCTAAAGGTATCAAGTCTGCTACCAACTCATGTTCACCTACCCTTACCGAACAATTTTGGTACACATGCTCTACTTTAAATGGCTTCCCCACTGGTATAGACACCATCAGACTACAGTCTAATAGACTCAAATTTTTATCAGTATGCATAGCAAACGCTGGTGACAGATATGAATGTGTAGACCCAGGGTCAATCAATACATATGCATCATGATCAAATATAGATAATGTACCTGTCACCACATCAGGAGTAGCCTGAGCCTCTTGTCTTGTCATGGCAAACACTCTGGCCTCAGCTCTTGATTGGCCTGGCACAGTGTCCTGCCTACTCATGCTAGTCTCCACTCTATTTGATGGTGTACTAGCATTATAATTACTGCCCTTCACTGGAAGTCCCCGTGAGACAAAAGACCTTGGTGGAGGACCACTATCTTGAACATTCCTAGGGCAATCTCTTTTCCGATGGCCCATTTGGCCACACCGGAAACATCCCTGGAACCCCTCTCTACACCTTCCATGGTGTAACTTCCCACAAGTCCTACACTGAGGAATCTGACTGACTGAGGTAGTTACTGGGCTAACTCCCCTATTAGAGCTACCCTGATTCTCCCTTCTTCCATTAACTCTACTTTCTACTGGCTGTGGTACAACTCTTTGTTCTGGTCTCCTTGGTACAGGACTAGTAAAAGCAAATGAATCTCTACTTGACTCTCCTGGCATCCTAAAATTTTGATTAGGCTGCCCAACCACAAAAGTCTTCCTTGGTGGCTGATGACTCCCTCCACCCAAGGATAGACTTTGTGCACTCCTCTTGAACCTCCCCTGCCTCCGCCCATAAAACTCCCTTTCAATCTCTTCTGCTCTGATAGCCCCTCCTATCAATTCTGGGAAATTATTATAATCATGCATTCTTGTTTTGGCCCTGATATCAAGCCTCAATCCATCTTGGAAAAATCTACACTTTTCCTTTTCTTCCGCTACAAAAGCGGAAGCAAACTGAGACAATTCACTAAACCTTGCTTCATAATCAGCTACAGTCATATTCTCTTGGTCAAATTCAGAAATTCCCTTCTCTTCTGGTCTCGGTACACAGTGGAGTAATACTGCTGATAAAATTCTCTTCTGAAATCAGTCCAAGAAATTACAGATTCCTGCGACTGCCTTTCAACATATGACCTCCACCAATTTCGGGTCCGGCCCTCTAACAAAAAGGTGGCAACACTCAACTTCTGTTCATCAGTACTTTTCATTAATGTGAACACCCTTTCCAACTTTTGAAACCAATTTTCTGCTTGTATTGGGTCAGTAGTACCCTGAAATTCTGTTGCCCCTAACTTTATAGCCCTCTCATAACTCTTTTCTACCTCAGCACCACTAGGCTGAAAATTAGGAGTAGATGCTACAGCAACTGTGATAGCTTGAGTAAGTACTCCTATCAAATCTGATAACCCAGGAATATGTGCCTGTGTTGGTACATTAGGTGGAGAATCATGCACATGCTCATGAGCTGGTGATACCTCTGCCTCCACTCTTGGGGCAGAAGATGAAACACTGGGTGAAGTCCTATCAGATTGGCCATCCCTATCAACTTTTCTTGGTCTACCCCGACCTCTACTTCTGACTGGTGGTCGTTCTCCACCAGAACCTAATCTTGTCTGTACCATCTCCCTACATCACAAAAATGGAAATGATCAGACCGACTGAAAATAACTTTATTATGCATATGCCCATGCAATCTAATCCCTTTGCTCTGATACCAACCGCTGTGGGATCCCCTCCCACAGTAGGTTAGTCGGGTACAGTACCGAGCAGAGTTTCTATTAGCAGCTTGTGCCGCGGTTCACAAGTTACTATTAAAAACCTGTCAATTACTATATCCAACCAACCAATAAAATCAATACATCCTAAACCTGTCAGTTTAATTTATTTAACTCACTTTAATCATAACTAAAAGCAACCCAAGCTTTCATTGATAACTTAAAGTCTACTATACATAGCTCAAAATATAACAAACTTTACATTTGTCTCAAGTTAGTTTACATTCACACCCCAACTATATGCATAATACAAAGGTTTTTTCCTTTCACTCAGAGGGGCATGGCCAACCTTCTATGACAAACTTCTAGGATGATGCTGATGCGATACTTTTATAATGTTATGACTCTGCCGATATGCAAGAATTTACAGAAAAAGAGAGGGATGAGACCTAAGTCCCAGTGAGTGGACAATCTGTTAATCATGAGGAGATATGAGGTTTCAGCTGTGATACTTACATACATCAAATGTAACGTGTTTATGCCACATATGAAACATTTGCATTTGATCTTAAAGCACTTAGTTTCAACCACATAAGAAATCTGCTATTTGCCAATAGTACTACAACTAGCAGGAAATAAAGCTGTTGCTTTAAAATAAAGCATTAATAAAATCGCCTTGCTCAAGTCCTTTTTTTTTTTTTCTGGACCGTAGAGTCCACTTTCCTTCCTTGAAGAATTTGATACATAGAACATTCACATAGGTTCTGAAATCATTATGCTTAAAAATAATACATTTGTTGCTCAGTCATATGTATACATAGCTTAAATATTGAAAATCATGGCTCCCACGAGCCCTACTGCCGGCCACTCGCATGAGGCACCATTCTCATGAGTAGCTCGACAGTCCTATGCATGGTGCTACTACTACGCCCTCCCGGCGTCCCAATTCTGCCCCACTGGCACATATCATACTACGCCCTCGCGGCGTCCCAATTCTGCCCTACTGGGCACATATCATAGCTACGCCCTCCCGGCGTCCCATCTCTGCCCTATTGGGCACATATCATAAACTCTGATGTGATGTATCCAAGGTAAAAGTGCAAATATTAGTTACTGTAACAAGGTTGGAGTCGACTCTAGAGTATAGGGGTCAACTCCAGAATAGCTTGGTGTCAAACTAAAATGACTCTCTTGGCCGTGATAAGGGGTTTTAAGTGGTTCAGTCACTTTGGGTTAATCCATTCCCAAACAAGTTCATAAACTTATGAATCAACAAACATGAATTTAAAGTATTTTCAAGCATAGCATATATTTTCCAAATCAGATCATTTATCCACTGATAGAAAGCAATTTAATCATGAGAATTAATACTTCTTATTTTCATTCTTTAGCATATTCATTCTGAATTTGGAGACATCATTCATTTCTCTGGAATTACAAAATAAACTACCATAGTTAAGAAGAAAACCACTCACCTTGTGATGGCTAACGCACCACCCTAGTGCTTGATACTCCCGGCACACTTCTGGGACTCTCTTCTCCTCCTAAATAATTAAAAGAGTCAATCAAAATTATAACCTATATGATGCAACATGATTATGCATGTTCCAAAAAGAAATCCAACACCCTCATCTTAACTTTCTGATTTTTTTACCTTGCTTGTCTTATTTTAGGATAAATAAAACCTCTCAATTCTCAAAGGTTTCCAAGCTTTTATCTCCCTCTTTGATACCCTGGGTTAGGACTAGAAAACCTTCTATATCATCTATAAATTTTCAGCTGCCAAACAACTACTTAACACCAAAAATAAATCACAATTCAATTCCCCTGTCAAAGCTTGTTTGTTCTGTTTTCGAGCCAATTAAACCTCTTAACTCCCGGAGGTTCTTAACAATCAATTCCACCTATTAGGCTCTGTGTTAGGACTAGGAAATCCCTAACACAACCTACAAACTTTCAGCTTTAAATAACAATTTAATCACCTAAAACACAAAGAAATCCCATCGCTTCTTTCTGCAGAATTTCAGACTGCTTTCAACAACTTCGGAAGCATAGTTCAATTCCTTTTTCATACCTAAAAATTCATCTAGAATAACTAAAATCTTCTTTTATCACCCTCCTACGTGGGACTACAATTAGAATCACTAAAAGTTTGGAAAATTCACCTGAAATTTGCTAGGAAGCCTGGGTGCACCAAAAATTTCTGTATTTCTGTTCTGCAGCCCAACAGCAAGTTGCTCTTCCTCTTTACTTTAAACCTTCTTCCACAAATTATTTGGATTCCCCAAGTAGCTCTCTCTCTTCCCTAGCTTCCTCTATCCCTCCCTGGAGCTTTTCCTGGCCTGATTTGGGCTGGCACCTACAACCAACCACTGAACTCCTAACGGTTGAACAGCAGCAGCACAAGTTGCTGCCTGCTGAAACATGCTAGACACCCCCCCTTTTGACACGTTAGCTTCCCAGACACCTAACGTGTCAAAAGAGTGGTTCCCAGGGGTTTTAAAAACTAGGTTTTAGGCCACGTCATGCTTCCTACTTTTTATAGAAATTTTGGACAAATCTAGGTCTGCAGTTTTCTGTAATGACAGGCTTCCGAGGGACTCACCTAACTTGCTTTGTTCCAGGCTGTAGGCTAATCCATTTGAGCTGAAATTTCAACAGTAAATCCCCTACTCAATGTATATTATGTGTTTAAAATTTTACTTAGATTCATGGACTATATCCAGAGTTATTGCACTCTCAATCTGTGGAACCGTAAAATTTTCTGTAACAGCTGAAATCCCGACATTTTTGAAATGATTTTGAATCAAACTTCCTGGAAAGTTTCCATCCAATTTACATCATAAAATTTTTGATATTCCCTCACCTTTCATGTGCATTCAGATGCTCATAATAAACTAGGTTAAAATCATGAAGATGCTTCATAACTGGTAAAAATTACTTAAGCTACCCTAACCCTGGTTCAGGGTGTTACACCCCTTGCCTCTCGGTCTTCCCCCCGACCCTCTCGGTATTTGCTCGGATATGTGCATGCATCGTCCCTCGTTGCCTTCGGTTATCCTCCCGGGGTGGGCTTTGCGCCGACGCGCCAACGGGGTGGTAGGGGGGCTGCAGCCGCGGCCGCCGCGTTTCGCCATCCGCGGTGCGCCGCCGGATCCGAGTGGAGGTCGCGGGCGACTCGTCGATGTTTGTACTAGGGCGCATGCCGGCAGCCCCCGCGGGGTGCGGGACCCCCGATCGGCGTGCGAGGGACGGGCGTCCGGGCGGGCCCCGTTTCCAACTTCCCTCGGAACATTAAAACCCCCGACCCCCTCGGTCTTCGCTCCGGCCCTATCGCTATTGCTCGGATATGTGCATCCACCGTCCCTCGTTGCCTTCGGTTATCTACCCCAGGGTGGGCCTTGCGCCGATGCCCCGATGGGGTGGCAGGGGTGGGGCTGCCGCGGCCGCGCGTTTCGGCATCCGCGCTTGGGGCTCGGACCCGAGTGGAGTCGCGGGCGGCTCGTCGATGCCTGCACGGGAGCGCATGCCGGCAGCCCCCCGCGGGGCGCCGGACCCCGATCGGCGTGCGATGGACGGGGGAGGGCGGGCCCGGTTTGCAAATTCCCTCGGTACTTTAAAATCTCACGCCCTGTCGGTGCTCCCTCCGGCCCTATCGCCACTGCTCGGATATGTGCATCCACCGTCCCTCGTTGCCTTCGTTATCTACCCCCGGTGGGCTTTGCGCCGATGCCCCGATGGGGTGGCAGGGGCACGCTCTAGCCGTGCCACGGGGCGCGGGCGCCGGCGCCGTACGGCCCTCGCGGCGGCCGTGAGCGGCACCTCGGCTTGCTCGGTCTGTCCTCCCGGACGCGCGACCCGTGCGACCGGGACGCGCATCCCGTGCGACCGGGACGCGTGTCCGGGCTTCCCGTTTGCAACGCTCCTCGGTACTTTGGAACGCTTGGGGTGGGCTTTGGGCGGATGCCCCCGCCGGGTGGTAGGGAGGGGGGCGGCTGCTGCCGCGGCGGGACTTCCGCTCCACTCCGCACAAGTCCGTCGCCTCGCGGCGGGCGCGCCCGCACGTTCGTCCCCGAGGGAGCCGGCACGCGCCCGCCGAGCCCCGGCGCATGGGCGCCGCGCCGGCCGTCCGCCGGCGGGGCGTCGCGGCTTCCTCCGTCGGCCCTCCCGGGATGCGCGACCCGTGCGACCGGACGCGCATCCGTAGACCGGACGGTGTCCGGGCCGTTCCCGTTTGCAACCTCCTCGGTACTTTGGAACGCTTGGGGTGGGCTTGGGCGGATGCCCCGCCGGGGTGGTAGGGAGGGGGGGCTCTGCTGCCGCGGCGGGATTCCGCTCCACTCCGCACAAGTCCGTCGCCTCGCGGCGGGCGTGCCCGGCACCGTTCGTCCCCGAGGGAGCCGGCCGCGCCCGCCGAGGCCCCGGCGCATGGGCGCCGCCGCCGGCGTCCGCCGGCGGCCGTGCGCCGCTTCCTCCGTCGGCCCTCCCGGGACGCGCGACCCGTGCGACCGGGACGCGCATCCCGTGCGACCGGGACGCGTGTCCGGGCGGTTCCCGTTTGCAAACGCTCCTCGGTACTTTGGAACGCTTGGGGTGGGCTTTGGGCGGATGCCCGTCGGGGTGGTAGGGAGGGGGGCTGGCGCCGCCGCGGCGGGCCTTCCGCCCCCCTCCGCACAAGTCCGTTGCCTCGCGGCGGTCGTGCCCGGCACCGTTCGTCCCCGACGGAGCCGTCGCGCCGCCCGACGACTTTCCGGCGCACGGGCGCCGCCGCCGGCCGTCCGTGCGCGCGGCCGTGCGACACTTCGGCTTCGTCCGTCGGCCCTCCCGGGACGCGCGACCCGTGCGACCGGGACGCGCATCCCGTGCGACCGGTCGCGTGTCCGGGCCGTTCCCGTTTGCAACGCTCTCGGTACTTTGGAACGCTTGGGGTGGGCTTGGGCGGATGCCCCGCCGGGGTGGTAGGGAGGGGGGGTCTGCTGCCGCCGCGCGGGCCTTCCGCTCCACTCCGCACAGGACCGTTGCCTCGCGGCGTGGGACTTGCCCGGCACATCTCGTCCCCGACGGAGCCGGCACGCGTCCTGCCGACTTCCCGGCGCACGGGCGCTGCCTCTCGGCCGTCCGTGCCCGGCGGCCGTGCGCCACTTCGGCTCCCTCCATCGGTCCCTCCCGGGAAGCGCGGTCCCGGACGTTCGGATGCGCCACCCCGTGCGACCGGGACTCGCGTCCGGGCCGTTTCGTGTGCAATGCTCCTCGAATTCGCTGGAGCCCTTGGGGTGGGCCTTCGGAGGATGCCCCGCTGGGGAGGTAGGGGTGTGTCCTGCCTGGGCGGGCCTTCCGCCCGAGCCCGTCGCCCAGCGCGGATGGTCGCGCCGCGGCGGGCGGGCGCGCCGCCGTGCGCGGGGCCGTTGGCCGGAGAACGCGCAAGGACGGGCGCGCTGGGCCGATCGGCCGCTCGGGCGGCGCGCTTCGTCGTGCTCCCGCACCTTGCGCGCGGCGCGGCCGCGGCGTGTCGCTCGGTTCTGCGCATTTGGCCCGCGCGATGGGCGTCGCCGCGGGCGGCCGGCCGGCGGCGGAGCGGGCGGGCCGTTGCCCGGGTTCGCGCAAGGACGGGCGCGCTAGGCCGATCGGCCTCTCGGACGCGCGCGCCGTCCCGC
Organism: Phoenix dactylifera; assembly: GCF_009389715.1. Lineage (NCBI taxonomy): Eukaryota > Viridiplantae > Streptophyta > Magnoliopsida > Arecales > Arecaceae > Phoenix > Phoenix dactylifera. Next base: position 29,696 of record NW_024069752.1, read on the forward strand.
TGTCGCGCTGGGCGCTTCGCGCGTCCGCGGCGTGGTCGCTCGGTTTCTGCGCAGGGCCGGGCGCCCCCGGCCGAGCGGCGCGCGGGCGCTCGCGCGCGGCGGGGGCGCTCGGGCCGTCGCGCGGCCGTCGCGCCAGGGCCCTGGCCCGGGCGGGCGCGCTCATGTCGTTCTTTCTGGCAGCGCGCGCGGCACGGCGCCGGGCCCTTGCTCCGCCGAGCGTTCGGGCGCGGGCGCGCGCGGGGCCCGCCCCCCGGCCCTGCGCGCCTTCGCGCGCCCCGCCTCGCGCGGCGGGCGGGCACCAGGGGCGCGCGCGGGCCGGTTGCGCGCGCGGCCGGGCTCGACCGCCCGTGGGTCGAATGTCGGTCGCGCTTGGGGCAATCTCGGGGGCGCTCTCGGAGTCCGTTTCTTGGGGCGGGCACGGTCTGGCCCGTCGGTTTGGGATTGGCGCGTTGGGGCCGCGCCGATGGTGCTGAGCTTGGCTCGGCTGTGTGTGGGTTGGCCTCCAAGGCCCGTAGCCTTTCCAAATGAGGTCCCTTGGTCTTCGC
>NW_024069753.1:0-30195 GCF_009389715.1 Phoenix dactylifera
GGTATATATATTTATAGAACTCAATTTCTTAATCATAGTTTTTCAGCAATGTATACATGAAGCACAATAACTCTTTTCAATATCAAAATAAAATATTATATTTAAAAATATTTGTTTGCAATCAAGATCATCGAAAGATACATCATTTAGACCAATATTAGTACACTTTAAAGATAAGAAATGATATATTTCAGATGCGTATCGGGGCAAACAATCAAGGCATCAGAATTATTTTATTTTTTTTAAACTATAGTTTTTATCTAGAAATCATATTGAGTTTAAACTTTTATACAAAATCAGATTCTGAATTTCATAAAAATTTTCAATAGAGGCTTTCAAAATCATAATTTGAGATATGTATCTTCCACATTGTAGCTCATCTTAAATCATTACGATTGAAAACACATATTTCAAACATATTAGAGCATATTCAGAATCTTTGTATTTAATGTTGAGTTTTGGTACGAATTAGAACATTATATACCAAATTTAGGCAAGTTGAAGGATAAAACAAAATCAATTCATTTTGTCTAAATAGAGATATCCTTCTCTTCTCCTTTTTACAAATTTATTCAACTTTCAGATTTTAAGATGATTGTGAACGACAAATCTGAAATTTCTTTTCAATAATACCAAAAAAAAATTTTATGTAGTATTTCAAACATTCAATCAAATTGTCCGAGCATGGAGCATTACAAAATATTGAGAACCCATAATTCAAGACATCATGCCACATGCAAAATATATTATGTGTTAAGTCATGCATTAAAATATTAAGAACAAGCATGTCAATGATCAAAATTAATTCTTTTCAAATAAACTCTCCCTATTTAAATATAATCTTGCACTGATTTCATCCTTAAAGTGTGTTTTTAAGTGATTAAAAATTTGACTTGATTCTTCTTATATACTTTCATTTACTTTGTCTTTCATTTTTACTTTCTTATGCTCTATACTCTATTTGCTCCCTATCCGGTGGAGTTGGAAGGGGCACGAGGTACTACCACTAGCCTCCCTCTTGTGCCGTCCCTAATATACCCTATCACCGAATAGTTGGGTCAAATAGTGCCGGAACTACCACTAGCCTCCCCATTGGCACCATCCCTATGATGAGCAATATAGAAAGGTTAAAATGTTCACTTCAAACTCTCCCTGTTTAAGTGTAATTAATTACGAATTTTATCCCTTCCAAAATAATGCTCACACAAGTCTCACAAATGTGCCGAATATATTATGCTTGTTTTGCTTTTCCTTAAGATTGGAGTATTTGCCTTTACTTAGATTTTACTTCTCTTGAATAATATCCATTTTCTTTTCTTTATCTCTCTCTCTTTTTGTTATTCTCAAGTAATTTACATGAAAGAGCAGAATAAAGAAATAATCTATGTATCATATAGATGTATATCATGCAAACAACATTTTCATTATGCTCAAGAATTCATAGCTTCTCACAAGTCATTTTAAATCAGCATTTTAAGCATATACTTGTGTATTTCATGGTTATGATATAGGCAAAGGAATATTTTAGTTTGAGCAAACCATGAATTAATTTCTAAAAGTATAAGTCAATTAATACATATATAGACATGATATCAAGAAATTAATAATTAAAGATTTTAACCATGCCACAATAAGATTTAAGTTATTGACTTTGCTCAGCTAATTTATGAGAGAGGTATCTAAAATTACCGATTCATTCTGCATTCTTCAAGTCAAATACCTACTAGATTTCTTATGTGTAACCTTTTGGCTGAAGAAAGTCCTCTCTCTTGTTTGCATGTGAATGTTTATTGTACCTTTCATGGAGGTGTCCTTCAAGTTGAAATTTCTTATTTCTTGCTCATAGATCCTGCATTATCAACAAAATCCTTTTCTTTTTTTGAAAGAAAGTCATTAGTTTCTTCGAGATACAAAACATTCATATAGCATATTTCTTAACTAGGTGACTCAACATAAGATATGATAATAATTAAATGTTGAGTCACTTTACTCAAGAGATTGCCTGAATATAAGCTATCACTTGAACTAAAGAGATAGTTTCATTAACCAAGATGGTTCAAGGACAAGCATGTGAAGCAATAGAAAGATTCATCAAGGTCAAATCAATTTCTTATTTTCAAAATCAATTTAGTTTAGATTTTATTTGCTTAAGATAATTATCAATAAGACACGCTAGCTAAGTTTTAATCAACTTATCTTAAACAGTTGTTTCTATCAAAATTTAGATTATGATTTATTTGTTATCAATAAAATATGATTCATTAGAGTTAGATTGAAAGTCTTGCACAAGGGCACATAATGAGCATATAATCTGGTCTACTAGCTGTACGATAAAGTACTTATTCTATCATGCTTCAATATAGCTTTAAAACAATAGATCTACTTTGCTCATCCTTTTCAAATTCTACAAGATGGGGTCATAAACATACCTTCTTCATGCCAATCTTCTATAAAAGTTTTCTTGTGGACTAACTTTGGTCAATGAAGATCCCCTTTCTTGTTTGTCTTAATTTGGAGTTCAAAAAAAAATGTTAATTCATTCATTATACATATTTCAAACTCACTTTGCATGAGCTTGTAAAATCTCCATATAAATCTTCATTAGTAGAACTAAAAAGGATGCCATCAATGTATGCTTTGAGCAAGCAAGATATCACAAATTCTTCTTTTTAATGTATAGATTATTACTTTTTATCAAAAAAGTACTCAAGCTTTTATATCATGCTTTTGATGCTTGTTCCAAATCATATATTGCTTTATCATATTTGTAATGAGTGTTTTCAAATAAGGTGGTTATTCTACATAGACCCTTTTTTTAATGAAATAACCACATAGGAGGCATTCTACACATTCATTTGACAAAATATAAAGGTCATAAAGTAAGCAAATGATAATGGTGATCTTAACTTCTAGTCATGCAAGAATTTCATCAAGATTTATTTCATCTTTTCTTGATTTAGTCCTTTAGTAGTCATCAATTTTTCTTTATTAAGTGCATTTCTGAAAAATCCAATTTGGTTCTAATTATTAACAATTTTCATATTGTTATATGTAAAAGATTAACCATATACATATATAATTTGATTTCAGTATCTTGATACTAAATCATTAGTCTCATAAAGAATAAAATGAATTGATATTTCTACAACTAGAATCTTTTCATTGAATGTTCTATATGCATTGCTTGATGAATGATATCCCTAGAAATATCTTTATCAGATTTGGCATTATTTCAAGAAACCATATCAAGCATAACAATACTACTGAAAAATATGACAGATATGCAATAGATCATTTTTTATTTTTCAGAAGATCAAATGGAGTTTTCATCAAAAAATAGATCTAATAGAAACCATATAGATGACAAGCAATGATGATAGCTTTTAGATGACTATCATACAATATTGCCTTTTTTATTTCTTCAAAGATTCTATTAATCCTATTTTACTTATGGTATTCTTGGTGCAGAAACAATTGTATTCATTATTATTTTCTGTGCACGGCTTAATACAAAATTGGTTTTCAAAACTATGCCATGATACTTCTTTATTTTTATAGTTTGCAAACCTTTTTCATTTGAACCCTTTTGTGAGTTTTGTGCCAATGTAGAAAATATTTCAATTTGAGTGCCAAGAACAAAACTAATGTAAGCTTTTGAAAACTTAGTAATGGAAACAACATCTTTAGATTTAGAAATTGATTTTTGGTTGTTTTCCTTAGTTAACATGCATAGCAAACTTTGACCTTTCAGAAGATAATCTAAGTAAGCCAATGGCAAGGTCTTTTGAGATTAAGTACATACTAGCATGAGTTGATTTTATATGCCAAAGATGGTTTCTTTAATCTTGGTATTCATAGTGCATATATTCAAAGGCATACCAAGTACACATTTTCATATCTATGATCGATAAACAATAATGCCATGGATAAAAACTCTCAATCAAGCATATAGAGAATTCATAGAGTTATTCTTAATAAATTGATTAATCATTTAGCAACTTATCCAATAGTGAGTAAAGCATACTATAAAATGAAGTGATTTGATTATATTTTCAAAAGTATTTTTTATATCACAAAATTGATCAATACTTGCAATTCCATATTGTAATCAAATACTAAAGCAAAAATAATGATGAGATGCAAGGGTTACTGATTTCATTATTATTATTTTTTAATTACTTTTCATAAGTATATTTTAAGTTTCATTTTTTGACGCGTGTCTAGAACACCCATTTGTATGAAAGTTCTATTTGTTCCATGGGTATCTTGGCACACCTACGTCTACATCCTCATATTTTCATTTTGGGTACCCAAGCTTGCTTGGGTCCTTGAGAGTTAGGACATATAGTTCCTTTTGGAACCCAAATTTGTTTAATTGTAATAACTTTACCATTTGATTTAATTATGTTAGAATGATAGGTAAAGTTGTTATGCCCATTCTTTTCATGTTTAAAATAAGTTATCTTATTTTAATGGTTTGCTTGGTGAATTGATAACCTTTTTCTCTAGAGATTTATTGTTAAGTAAAGGTGTCAAGCCAAGTTTTGATTTATCATAAGCAACATATTGGCTTTCCAAACATCATTTTTAATCTTTCTGAACTTACAGTAAATTTGTTAATAAAAGATTTTAATTGGTTAATTTCTTTACTTAAGTTTTGATTTTCTTTAATTAAACTCTGATTTTTTTGAATCAATTTTCTAAATTTAACCTTAAGCTTTCATTTTCAGAATTTAGTTTATCTTGTATTTCATCACTAGAATTTCTTTCTTTTGAAATTTCAGATTTAGTTTCTTAAGATTTTTATTCTTCATAGCTAATTTTCTACATTCACCATACAAATCATGAAAAGCATTTAATAATTCATCATAAGGAAATTCTTCTTGAAAATCATTTGATGTAAAGGTAGATTCAGATTTTACCTTATCTTCTTGTGCCATGAAGCACAAGTTAGTTACCTCTTGTAGTTCTTTGGAGCTAATATCATCATTGTTGCTCCTAGCTTTCATTTTCTTGTTTGACTATTTCTTTCTTTCATCTAGCTTCCTCTTCTTCTTTGTCTTTAGGAAGCTTTTGAATTTTTTGTTGTTCTTTCTTCCTCAGTCGACTCGGGTTTACTTGGAGTCGACTCGACTGACTTGAGAGTCGACTCGAGATCTTCGGGAGACGTCTCGCTCTCAGAGGCCTAAAAGATGATTCTCTGTCTTTTGAACTGTTCTGCATGCCTCGGAGTCGACTCGGGCCTTGTTGGAGTCGACTCGGCTAACTTGGGAGTCGACTCTGAAATACTTGGAGTCGACTCGTTCACAGGATCTCCAAGACTGAGTCTCTGCCTTTCAGACTGTTTTTCTCTAGGAATCGACTCGGACAAACTGAGAGTCGACTCGGCTAATGTGGAAGATTCTGCAGTCTCATTGTTAGTATGCAATTGAAGCACATATGAGCTAATCTGAGATTTATCATAAATATTTCTTAAAGTATTCCAGATTTCTTTAGCAGATAAGCATGTAGAAATCTTATGAAATATAGATTCATGGATAGCACAATATAGTATGTTCATAGCATGAGTATTCAATTGTGCTAAGTCTTTTTCATTGACAGCTTGAGAGAGTGTGTGAGGGCCATTTATAATGATATTCCATATTTTATAGTTTTGTGATTGAACAAAAATTTTCATTCTAGCTTTCCATTGAATATAGTAAGTTCCATCAAAAGGTGGAGGTCTGTTTATGGAAAGTCCCTCAGCAAATAATGTATTATGTGGGGTTGTCATAATCTTTAGCTCTAGTCGGTTAAGACTATAATTAATAGAAGAGCACCTGCTCTGATACCACTTGTTGCCCAAGGTGACAACCCAAGAGAGGGGGTGAATTGGATTTTCTAAAAATTATGTTCCCTAATTTTTACTTTGAATTGAATGCAGCGGAATGATAAGATGTTATTTACTTAAGCTCTAGGCAATTACAAGTAAAGTAGTGGAAAATTAAGCTAGAGCAATTATACTATGGCTTTAGGGTGCAATTGATCTAAAATTAACTTATAGTTGTATGATCAATTTTAATCTATGTGTATGGTAAGAATGGAGAGGAAGCTAAGCAAATTCTAAACAATCACTTATAACTCTATAGAAAACAAAGCTAGAGATATTACACAATTAAGAATGAATGTAAGGCATGAAATACAAGAGATAAGGCATCACAGACACAAAGATGTATAGTGGTTCGGTGCACCCCAGCACCTACATCCACTCTCCAAGACCTCTTGGGAATTTCACTATAATTCTCAGATTACAGCCGGTTGTTTTACCAAGCTCACAACCCAACTGTTGGGAACCCGCCCATGCCGCTGATATTTCAAAACAAAATCAGATGGCAGCGGAAGAGGCATGTGCGGGATCGACGTTCATGCGCATGAACGTTGTTTCGAGAACTTTCGTAATTAGGTAAGAATTAAAACTTTTAGAACTATTAGGAAGATCAAATCTTCACCTTGCGCGGGTAGATGATCACCGCAAATCTGAATTCGTGGTTTTGGAAGAGGGTTCGCTTGAAGCCGTTCAAACGTCCGGCCTCTACGGGTATCCACACGAAGCAGGATCCGATCCAAGCTTTCTATCTCACCGGGGTGCTAGCTTCCTTGCAGAGATAGCTTTGATGGCTGATCTCCTCTCTTTCAATCAACCCTTGATTGTGCTTGAGTGGAGGAGGAAGAAGAAGGGATCTTGAAGAAGAACAAGAAGGCTAGATGCAACCTTTGCTTTCCCTTGCGTCGAATCCCAAACAAGGAGGAAGAAGAGGACCGCCAAGAGATCTTTCTTGCTCCCTTGCTTTCGGTTGAAGACCAAGGAGGAAGAGGAGGAGGCCACGGCTGCAAGGAGAGGGATTGATCTCTTTAGGGTGCCGGCCCTAGCCTCTTTTTAAAGGGAGTGGAGCTCCTAACAATTAGGAGCTCCAAGACAACTTGCCAAAGAGGGGGCGCCGGCCCCCTCTCTTCATGTCGCCCTAGCCAAGTGGAGAGGGGCTGATGTCCCTCTTACTTGGTTAACCTAATCCTCTTCCAAAGAGGATTAGGTGCCTCTCTCATGGTTTAATCCCAATCCAATTAGGATTAGCCCAATTGGGTTCAATCTATGCTAGTCCTAATCCAACTAGGACTTGAATGAACCATGACTCAATTGAACTCTTCAATCCTAATCCAATTAGGAGTCATGTTAATTCATTAGATTATTAATTAATTTAGACTTAAGGAATCCTAATCAATTAGGATTTATTTAATTTTAGTCCTAATCCAATTAGGACTCTATTTGAATCCGAAGTCCTAATCCAATTTGGATTTCTAGGAATCCTACTCCAAGTAGGAATCCAATTTTAATTCAAAGTTCCTAATCTCATTAGGATTGTAGGAATCCTATTCCAAGTAGGAATTCCAGTCCTACTCCAACTAGGATTCCCAGTCCTAATCCAATTAGGACTCTAAGAATCCTACCCGAAGTAGGACTCTTGTTTCAAGTCCAATCAATTAATTCCCTTTCTTCTTCAACTTCTTATCAATCAAATTGATTTCTTGTGATTCCTAATCACGATTTCAACCATCGGATCGGTCAATACTTCTAGTGTGTGTGACCCCATAGGTTCTATTCTGACTGGTAGTGAGATATATTGTGATCTCTATCTCAATATCATTGAAAACTCCTTTCAATGGGTTGGAACGATTCCAACTCAACTCATTAGGGTTTATCGATCATCAAGATAATCCCTATGAGTCCCACCATCCACCAGTGACACCTAGCAGCATGTAGTGGCTACCCAGCAGAATGGAATGATGAACCTCTAGGTGCAGTTAACGTGTGATACAGTCCTACTATCGTGGATCCCACAGGACGGAGGTCATGGACAACTCGTCAAACCCCATCGTCTGTCATATGTCAAGATTTATTCGACTTGAGTTCGATGGTGGAAAACTCTTTTTCCACTTTATATTACTGCCCTGGCCAAGGTCTTAGAACTCAGTCTAACAAATCACATAGGATCACTCCTCTTCTATCAAGGTCGATAGATTCCTTGTAGGTGCATACCCTACTCCTACAGTGAACTTACTGCAGCCAATCTACACTGCATGGACCCATATGGCTAGAGACCATGTATATGTGCAGTCAAACTACAATAACCTCACTGTGAGTAGCCGAAGCACCCAGGTCAAAGGACCAGTCACACTACTGCAACATCAAGCAAGTCACTGACGAGTGGATAGACATCCAAGTGACTTCTTGTCTTGGTCACGCTCAGTACCCTTGTTCTCTAACAAGCACCTGCACTATCACTTCAGTGTCCCTACACTGTGGACTCAAGTCTCGTCCATCCAGAAGGAAAGTGATCTGTGCACTGATCGGATCGATCACCGTCCTCCGTGATGATCCATTGATCAGGAGCATTTAGAAATTAATCACCAATGATACATGGCTCAAATTCTCAACTCTTGAGAATATGTATCATCATCTTATTAATTCCTTGGACGATTCATAGACACATAAATAATATGAATGAAAAGATGCCTTTTATTTATTCAATAATAAACAGTCAAGTACAAAATTATGTCCCTAGAATCAACAATGTGTCAGCCAAATTGGCTTCTAGGGCATACATCTAACAATCTCCCACTTGCACTAAAGCCAATTGGTCATATATCTTAGGCCCATCTTCTCAAGGTGGGCTTCAGTCTTTTGCTGACTCAGCTGCTTAGTGAACGGGTCTGCCACGTTATCCGCGGAGTCTACTCTCTGCACCTCTACATCATAGTCGCGTATGAAATGGAAGCGCCGCTCTATGTGCTTGGACTTCAGATGAGACCATGGCTCCATAGCTAGTGCTATGGTGCCAATGTTATCGCAGTAAAGTGTTATGGCATCTAATGACATTACACCTAACTCTGCAATTAACTTTTAATCAGAAGGTTTCCACTGCACCCTTAGATACGGCTTAACATTCAGCTTCTAAGGTAGAATCTATAATGATCGGTTGTTTGGAACTCTTCCAATTTACTGAACCATCATTGCACATATTCTGATGTAGACTTTCTATCATCAATATGTGTGCATCCTTCTACCTTCAACTCTGATCTTCTCCCAAAGACCAAGAATAAATCTTCAGTTCTTCTCAAGTACTTAAGAATATTCTTCACAGCTGTCCAGTGTTCTTCACCTGGATTCGACTGATATCTGCTTGTGACACTCACAGCAAGAGCTATATCAGGTCGTGTACATAGCATGGCATACATGAGGCTTCCTATTGTCGATGCATAGGGAATCTTGCTCATGCGTTGAATCTCTTCAGATGTGTTGGGGCACATCTTCTTGGAGAGATGAATTCCATGCCTAAGGGGTAAGAAACCCCTCTTAGAGTTTTCCATGCTGAACTTCTTCAGCACTCCCCTCTATGTACATCTTCTGTGAAAGGCCAAGCATCCTTTTAGATCTATCTCTATAGACCTTTATTCCCAAAATATAGGATGCTTCCCCAAGGTCTTTCATGGAGAATTCTTTTGACAACCAGACCTTGACCGAGGTTAGCATGGGAATATCATTCCCTATTAGGAGAATGTCATCTACGTACAGTACGAGAAAAATGACAGCACTCCCACTAACCTTTTTGTAAACACATGGTTCCTCTTCGTTTTTTGATGAAATCAAACATTTTGATTGCATCATCGAAATGAGTGTTCCAACTCCGAGAGGCTTGCTTTAGTCCATAGATGGACCTTTGCAGCTTGCAGACCTTGTGATCTCCATCACTGGAAGTGAAATTCAAAGGCTGTTCCATATAGATATCTTCATCAAGATGTCCATTCAGGAAAGCAGTTTCACATCCATCTGCCAGATTTCATAATCATGAAATGCTGCAATGGCAAGCAATGTTCGGATGGATTTTAGCATGGCTACAGGTGAAAAGGTCTCCTGATAGTCAATGCCTTCGCGCTGACTATACCCTTTCGCCACAAGCCTTGCCTTATAGGTCTCTACCTCTCCATCCGAACCTATCTTCCTCTTGTAGATCATTTGCATCCAATAGGTACAATACCTTCTGGTGGATCTACTAAGGTCCAGACTTGGTTGGAATGCATGGAGTCTAACTCTGACTTCATAGCTTCCAGCCATTTCTCGGAATCGATATCAGATATCGCCTCGTCGTAGGTTTTGGGATCTTGTGTATGATCCCTATCTCCCACTAGGAACATTTCCTTGGTATCCTCTTCAAGTATACCTAAGTATCTATCGGGAGGATGGGAGACCCTACTAGATCTACGAGGTGGTTGAGAGACATCGTGTACTGGCTCTGTATGAATGGGTTCAATAGGATCCATGACTCGTTGCTTTTTCAGAGACTTTCTCTTCAAGCTCAATTTTCCTCCCACTGCCTCTATCAAGGATAAACTGATTTTCCAAGAAGATGGCATGACGGCTCACAAACACATTGTGATCCTCTGAGACGTAAAAGTTGTATCCTAATGACTCTTTAGGATATCCTATAAAACGAGCACTTATGGTCCTAGCCTCTAACTTGTCTGCCTGTAGTCTTTTGACGTGGGCCGGACATCCCCAAATCTTGAGATGACCCAGACTTGGTTTCTTACCCATGCCATATCTCACACGGTGTGGTAGGAACGGATTTAGAGGAAACTCTATTCAATAAATAAATCGCCGTGAGTAAGGCATCTCCCCAAAGGAACATAGGGTAAATCAGTGAAGCTCATCATGGACCTGACCATATCCAATAGGGTCCGATTCCTCCTCTCTGACACCCCGTTGAGTTGAGGTGTACCCGGAGGTGTCCATTGTGAGACTATGCCGTTTTCTTTGAGATAGTCCCGGAATTCCCCACTAAGGTATTCTCCTCCTCGATCTGATCGAAGAGCCTTAAGAGGTTTTCCAGTTTGTTTTTCTACTTCATTCTTGAACTCTTTGAACTTTTCAAAAGATTCAGACTTGTGTCTCATAAGATACACATACCCATACCGTGAATAATCATCGGTAAAGGTAATGAAGTAAGAATAACGTCCCCTGGCTAGCACATCGAATGGGCCACATACATCTGTATGTACTAGGGTAAGTATTTCAGTGGTCCTCTCCCCATGTCCTACAAAGGGCAGTCTAGCCATTTTTCCTTGAAGACAGGACTCGCAAACTGGATATGACTCGGAAGTCAATGAGCCTAGAAGCCCATCTTTATCCATTTTGTTCATTCATCTCTCCAATATGGCCAAGTCTGAGGTGCCACAAATATCTTTGGTTTATCTCATCTCTGGATCTTTTGGATCCTTTGGCACTCACATCTTGCTCGGTAACATTCACAGATACATCCATATGTAAATGATAGAGACTGTCAATCATGAAACCACGTGCGACTATTTTATTTCTCAAATAAATAGAACAGCAGTCTTTGTCAAATGTAAAAACATGACCTTCCTGTGCTAGACATGAAACAGAAATCAAATTTCTGCTAGCAACAGGTACATAATAGCAGTCTCTAAGTATTAAACTAAATCCAGACGGTAGTCGCAGATGGTAGGTGCCCACAGCCACAGCAGCAACTTTTGCCCCGTTGCCAACCCGAAGGGTTACCGCACCTTCCGCCAGCCTTCTACTTTCCTTTAGACCCTGCATGGTAGTGCACAAATGAGCACTAGAACCAGAATCTATAACCCAACTAGAAGTAGAAGAAACCGTTAGATTAGTTTCAATTATGAGCAAGTCTATACCTTCTGAAGGTGTGTCACCTTTCTTGTTCTTCAGGCTCTCGAGGTATGAAGGACAGTTTCTCTTCCAGTGGCCTTCGACATTGCAGTGGAAACATTTTCCTTTGTCGTTAGCCTTTTTCTTTTGAACTTCCTTCTTTGGCTTCTTGTCTTTCTTCTGCTTCTTAGCAGGCTTCTTTTTCTTCCAAGTAGACTTTCTCTTGGAACCAGAAGTCAACTCAGCAGCAAGGACATTGCCCCTTGAACCTTTCAAGGCTCCCTCAGCAGTTACCAACATGTTGATTAGTTCAGTCTTAGTGCATTCAATCTTATTCATGTGGTAGTTTACTATAAACTGACCAAATGAATCAGGAAGTGACTGTAGGATCAAATCCACTTGCAATTCCTTGTGCATGTCCATACCGAGCTTCTCAAGCTCCTCTAGGTCCTTGATCATGGTCAGACCGTGATCATGGACAGACTGCCCCGCATCTTCGCTTTGAAAAGCCTCTTGGACACTTCAAAACGAGCTGTGCGACTCTGCTCACCATACAACTCTTGCAGGTGTGCCAGTATGTCCCTAGCAGTCTTTATATTTTCATGCTGGCATTGGAGTTCATTAGACATGGATGCCATCATATAGCATTTTACTCTAATGTCATCATCCAACCACTTTTTATGCATCTCACGCTGAACATCAGTAGGACGTGCTGGTAGTGTGGGGATATCTGAATCGAGTATGTAGCCTATCTTCTCACAGTCCAAAACTATTTTGAGATTTCTAAGCCAGTCTTGTAATTGGTTCCGGTCAGTCGGTTGGTCTCAAGAATACGGGTCAAAGGGTTTGAAGCCGACATTGTATCTGCAGAGAGTAAAGATTCTAGTTAGACTTTTGTACTTGATCCTAATCTGTTCTAAGGTCTTTTAGAACAAATGTACTCCCACTATTTTCTCGAATTCCTCACACTCCCCTGGTAGGAAAACGGAAATCCCACGACTAGGGTTTCTAGTGGGTACTGCGGTCCCACCAATTTACATGCCACCTCACCTAACAGTTATTGGTGACACATAGATGGATGAGTGTACAACTCTTGTACAATGCTTCTCAAGCATGTTGCAGTGTAACTTGGTCTCTAAGCCATGAAGACCTCACCTAACAGTTATTGGTCCCATTTCTTAGTTAAGTCAGACCCACCGTATAACCGTAGGAATAAAGTCGTCATTGGGTCCTCACCTAACAGTTATTGGTGCCCAACCCCACCTTTACCCTACAACATCTCATGTCTATAGAGAGGTCCAGCCCCCCGATGCAACTTGACCACTGTGTCCAGCCGAGACAAATCAACATCAGAAAGGCCTTAGCAGCTCTACTACAGTGGAAGACCTATTGACTTAATATTGGTTAATCAGGTCTTAGTGTTTGCAACTTGAGCCTTCATAAGAGGTAATCGAACAATTGGCCAGGTAAGCAGGTGGGAGGCTCCCCTTACTCAGAGAGTAAGGTCCTAATTAAGTAACCACCTTTCATGCTTTCCTAGACACCAATTAGATCAATTAATCTAATATGACTTGCTCATGTCGGTTCACTCTCGACTTGATTGAGGAGGTTTTGATTTAGGTCTCAATTGGGTTTGCTACATCACATGTAACCTATCTACCCGACTCGCATTCACATCACATGCAAACGGCACATCACAGGCAGTTATAATCGCAGCATCAAATTAAAGCTAAACTTTAACTAGGTGATGATCATGGATTCTAATTAGGTCGTATTACAAGCACATGCACATCAATCGATCAAGTGGTCTTCAACTCTTGAATTGGTTCCAAGCCTTTGATTCGATCCTTGATCAACTCTTGATCCCATCGCCATCAACCGCTTAGATCACCTTTCATCTCATGCCTTTGCTTCAACTTGATCGTTGATGTACATCACATCACAGAAATACAACCAGATGTAAAATAAAAATAAAAATAAATTACATCTCCTTTTAGGAGGCACGCAGGCCTCTCAAAACATCAAATAAGATGCATGCAAGCATCTGAAAAATTACATGACATCGCAGATCACATCGCAGGTCATTACATTTGATACCAAAAGGGTTGAATCCTATGATCATCACCGTATGCAACAATTATAATTTTCAGATCTGAAAACTAACTGATTATATCATGACATAGGTCGCTGATCATGCTAATCATGATTCTAAACTTTGTAATCCCATTAACAATGCAATTAGAATCATCTTTTTATCACATAAAAATCAGCATGCAAAAATCAGCACCCCTGAAAAATCTGCATGCAGAATTTTTCAGCATGCATGATCATTCAATTTTCAGATCTAATAAGCCTTTAGATATTTAATTCTTACCTTAATCTACGAAGCCTAGGCTCTGATACCACTGTTGGGAACCCGCCCATGCCGCTGATATTTCAAAAATCAGATGGCAGCGGAATCGGCATGCGGGATCGACGTTCATCGCATGAACGTTGTTTCGAGACCTTTCGTAATTAGGTAAGAATTAAAACTTTTAAAACTAATAGGAAGATCAAATCTTCACCTTGCGCGGGTAGATGATCACCGCAAATCTGAATTCGTGGTTTTGGAAGAGGGTTCGCTTGAAGCCGTTCAAACGTCCGGCCTCTACGGGTATCCACACGAAGCAGGATCCGATCCAAGCTTTCTATCTCACCGGGGTGCTAGCTCCCTTGCAGAGATAGCTTTGATGGCTGATCTCCTCTCTTTCAATCAACCTTGATTGTGCTTGAGAGGAGGAAGAAGAAGGATGAAGAAGAAAAGAAGCTTGCAGCCTTCTCTTTTCCTTGCGTTGGAAAAGAAGGAGGAAGAAGAGGACGCCAAGTTTTCTTCTCCTTGCTTGCGGCTGAACCAAGGAGGAGAGGGGGGCCACGGCAGCAAGAGAGGAGGATCTCTAGGGCGCCGGCCCTAGCCTCCTTTTAAAGGATGGAGCTCCTACAATTAGGAGCCCAGACAACTTCCAAGAGGGGGGCCGGCCCTCTCTTCATGTCGCCCTAGCCAAGTGGAGAGGGGCTGATGCCCTCTTACTTGGTTAACCTAATCCTCTTCCAAAGAGGATTAGGTGCCTCTCTCATGGTTTAATCCTAATCCAATTAGGATTAGCCAAATTGGGTTCAATCTATGCTAGTCCTAATCCAATTAGGACTTGAATGAACCATGACTCAATTGAACTCTTCAATCCTAATCCAATTAGGAGTCATGTTGATTCATTAGATTAATAATTAATTTAGACTTAAGGAATCCTAATCCAATTAGGATTATTTAATTTTAGTCCTAATCCAATTAGGACTCTATTTGAATCCGAAGTCCTAATCCAATTAGGATTTCTAGGAATCCTACTCCAAGTAGGAATCCAATTTTAATTCAAAATTCCTAATCTCATTAGGATTGTAGGAATCCTATTCCAAGTAGGAATCCAGTCCTACTCCAACTAGGATTCCCAGTCCTAATCCAATTAGGACTCTAGGAATCCTACCCGAAGTAGGATTTGTTTCAAGTCCAATTAATTAATTCCCTTTGTTCCTTCTTCAACTTCTTATCAATCAAATTGATTTCTTGTGATTCCTAATCACGATTTCAACCATCGGATCGGTCAATACTTCTAGTGTGTGTGACCCCATAGGTTCTATTCTGACTGGTAGTGAGATATATTGTGATCTCTATCACTATATCATTGAAAACTCCTTTCAATGGGTTGGAACGATTCCAACTCAACTCATTAGGGTTTATCGATCATCAAGATAATCCCTATGAGTCCCACCATCCACCAGTGACACCTAGCAGCATGTAGTGGCTACCCAGCAGAATGGAATGATGAACCTCTAGGTGCAGTTAACATGTGATACAGTCCTACTATCGTGGATCCCTACAGGACGGAGGTCATGGACAACTCGTCAAACCCCATCGTCTGTCATATGTCAAGATTTATTCGACTTGAGTTCGATAGTGGAAAACTCTTTCCACTTTATATTACTGCCCTGGCCAAGGTCTTAGAACTCAGTCTAACAAATCACATAGGATCACTCCTCTTCTATCAAGGTCGATAGATTCCTTATAGGTGCATACCCTACTCCTACAGTGAACTACTGCAGCCAATCTACACTGCATGGACCCATATGGCTAGAGACCATGTATGTGTGCAGTCAAACTACAATAACCTCACTGTGAGTAGCCGAAGCACCGCAGGTCAAAGGACCAGTCACACTACTGCAACATCAAGCAAGTCACTGACGAGTGGATAGACATCCAAGTGACTTCTTGTCTTGGTCACGCTCAGTACCCTTGTTCTCTAACAAGCACCTGCACTATCACTTCAGTGTCCCTACACTGTGGACTCAAGTCTCGTCCATCCAGAAGGAAAGTGATCTGTGCACTGATCGGATCGATCACCGTCCTCGTGATGATCCATTGATCAGGAGCATTTAGAAATTAATCACCAATGATACATGGCTCAAATTCTCAACTCTTGAGAATATGTATCATCATCTTATTAATTTCTTGGACGATTCATAGACACATAAATATGAATGAAAAGATGCCTTTTATTTATTCAATAATAAATAGTCAAGTACAAAATTATGTCCCTAGAATCAACAATGTGTCAGCCAAATTGGCTTCTAGGCATAATCTAACACCAACTTATTGTTTTGCGAGATCACAACGAACTCGGTCGGTTTTCACAGCTCACGACTAGAACACCGATTGTTTTCTCGGTTCACATCAAACCCAGTTGGTTTTCCCAAGGCTCACAACCAAATTACAACGATTGTTTTTTCGGTTCACAATCAACGCAGTTGGTTTTCCAAAGGCTCACCACCAAACCTTGCAACGTTGGTTTTCCCTTTGGCTACAACAAACCTTAACCCTTGATTCAATTCCTTGATTGAATCAAGTTACAGATATTAGAACAAGAGTTTAAATCAAATACAAGCTTCTCAAATAAGCAATATAGCAAATATAAACAAGCAAAGTAAGAGAAGAAGCCTCAAACAATTTGTAGATGAAGGAACTCGGCTTCTTCTTTACTTGACCTCTTCTGATTTGCACGAAGTAGAGGATCACCGAGGCAGCACACAGTTGGAGAGGAAGCTTTGGGATTCACTTGGATGCTCTTCTTCTCTCTCTTTACTTTGAATGGCCTTTGTGCTTTTGAAAGATTTCTCTGTAATCTCTTTGAAATCTCTTTCCTAAATGTTTCTCCACTTCCATACCTTCTTTCTAGCTCTCTCTTGTTTTTTAGCTTTAGAGGGAGTGGAACAAAATCTAGCGTTAGAGCAAAAATAGAGCCGTTGAATCAAGAAAAACTAGCCGTTATGCCTCCAGCGTGCTGGAGTCGACTGGCTGAAGTAGGAGTCGACTCGGCTGAAACAGGAGTCACTTGTGAATAGTAGTCTGTCGCACTGTAGTGGGAGTCGACCTCGCACTGTAGCGCTGAAGTAGGAGTCGACTCGAGCACTGTAGCACTGAAGTAGGAGTCGACTCGAGCACTGTAGCGCTGAAGTAGGAGTCGACTCGAGCACTGTAGCGCTGAAATCAACTCTCTGTCTTTTTTGTTTGTTTCAGTCAGAGTCGACTCGTAGAGTATCGGAGTCGACTCGAGCACTGTTTCTTGAAACTCAGAGTGCCAGAGTCGACTCTAAACTTTCAGGAGTCGACTCGAGGTATTCTTTTGAATCTTTCTTTGAATTTGCTCCTCTAATTGAATCATTTGAACTTAAAACTTGGTCAATAAAGTGTAGCTTTCTTTCCAACTTTTTGAGAGCTTTTGAGGCCTTCTTGTATTTTTCCAACTTGCTATGTTCCTTGCAAAACAAATTATCTTTTCTTCTTGCAACACAAACATTAGTATTTTACTTCAAGGTTTTGTGATCATCAAAATCAATCTTTAAATCAATCTTTGGTCATCATCTAGGCCTTGTGCAATCTCCTTGCCAAGGATACACCCTTTGTCTTTGACGAGCATGTAAAGAGCTTTGAAAAACTCCGATCTAAGTTGTCTACAGCACCTGTCATACACCTTCCTTGGACCTTCCATTTGAAACTTATGTGTGACGCTTCTGACTTGCATTGGGGTGGTTTTAGGGACGGCTAGAGAGTTTACCCTCATGTCATCTACTACGCTAGTAAGACACTCTCAGATGCGTAATTGAACTACACCACTACAAAGAAAGAATTACTAGCTGTAGTGTTTGCTTTGGACAAGTTTCGATCCTATCTCTTAGGATCCAAGGTTATTGTATTCACTGATCATTCTGCTCTCCGGTACCTCCTTTCAAAGAAGGACACCAAGCCTCATCTAATTCGATGGACCCTGTTGTTACAGGAATTTAATCAAGAAATTCATGATAAGAAAGGCACCACAAATGTTGTAGCAGACCACTTGTCCAGAATCCTTCTCGAGCCTTCTCATAGCACTTCCCCACTTCATGACTCCTTTCCAGATGAACAATTGTTTGAAGTGCAACAAGAAAAAACACCATGGTTTGCTAACATAGTAAACTATCTTGCCATAGGACAAATTCCCGATCATTGGTCCAAGCAGGATAAGGATCGATTCTTTTTGCAAGTTAAGTTCTACTTTTGGGATGACCCCGATCTGTTCAAGTACTGTCCTGATCAAGTAATCCGTCGATGTGTGCTTGAATGTGAATTTCAGAGTATTCTTGATTTTTGTCATACCCAAGCCTGCGGAGGACATTTCGGGGGTAGAAAAACTGCAGCTAAAGTCTTACAAAGTGGATTCTATTGGCCCTCCTTGTTCAAAGATGCTCACAATTTTTGTCAGAGTTGTGAGCGATGCCAGTGATTAGGTACAATTATCCGTAGAGATATGATGCCACTCAACCCCATTTTAATTATAGAACTTTTTGATGTCTGGGATATTGATTTCATGGGTCCTTTTCCGCATTCTTTTGGTTTTGAGTACATTCTTGTCGAGGTTGACTATGTCTCGAAGTGGGTAGAAGCAGTTGCCACTAGGATTAACGATCATAAGGTTGTGGTCAAGTTCTTACAAAAAACATATTTAGTCGCTTTGGCACACCCAAGCTATCATTAGTGATGGGGGATCACATTTCTGCAACCGATCTTTTGAAGCTTTGGTTCGTAAATATTCAATCACCCACAAAGTTGCCACCCCGTACCATCCCCAAACAAGTGGACAAGTTGAAGTTTCCAATTGGGAAATAAAACACATCTTAGAGAAAACAATATGTCCTGATAGAAAAGATTGGTCTCAAAGATTGAACGATTCTCTCTGGGCTTATCGTACTGCCTATAAGACTCCTATTGGCATGTCTCCTTATCGACCGATTTTTGGAAAAGCTTGCCACTTACCCGTAGAACTCGAGCATAGAGCTTTTTGGGCCATTAAAAAGTTTAACTTTGATATAGCAGCAGCTGGTTTTAATCGAAAACTTCAACTCAACAAGCTTGAAGAGTTACGCAATGAAGCATATGAAAATACCAAAATTTACAAGGCAAGGACTAAGGCTTTTCATGACAAATCCATTAACTGTAAGTCTTTCGAGCCTAATCAAAAGGTTTGGCTATTCAATTCTAAATTGCATCTCTTCCCTGGTGAACTTCGCTCTAGGTGGGATGGTCCCTTTTTAGTTAGGAAGGTTTTTCCTCATGGTGTGGTAGAAATTCAGAACATCAGTGATGGTCGTATCCTGAATGTCAATGGTCAAAGATTGAAACCTTACATAGAGTGTGTTGCAGATGGACAGTTGATTGAATCCCTTGATTTGATGGATCCTATTTATCGGGATAATTAAGGATATACTGCGTTTGGCTGAAGACGTTAAACTTAGCGCTTGCTGGGAGGCAATCCAATTCTCATAGGTCATTTTTGCACATTTTCTTGTCGCATTTTTTTCAGGAGTCCTCATATTACTGATGCAATTAAGGTACAATGCTTCTATCCTCCATATGCATCATATTTTCATTCAAAATACAATAAAAAATAATAATATTTAAAAAAATATTGAGGACAATGTCTGAACTAGGTTGGGGGTATAGGATTCGAATTTTTGAAGAAATTTTATTTCATCTCAAAAAAAAAAATCTAATTTCTATGCCTTAGTGATGAAATGATAAATACACAAAGTATATAAAATCTAAAACGTCCAATGATTAGTCAGGAGTAAGACAATTTAAGTCCTTTTTATTAAAAGTTCTTTTAGTGAGTTGTAAGATAATTTTTACTTTGGAATTTCACAACACACATGGCCTGCACTTCTAAGGGTTAGGTTCAACATTATGTTGTTAAGTCTGGTAGCAACCTTGAGTCCTGATGAATCATACCTATCTAATTCACTATTATCCCATATTTATTTAAACAAAAAAGAAAAAAAAGAGAGTGAATTTAGTCAGGTATATCGAAAAAGGCTACCTATTGTCAAAGGTCAGCGGGCTTGTATGATGAACCCAAGCATAGGTCCGTAGGGGAGTCTTAATGCCCAACACCTTATGCCATCTGGTGTGGGAGTTGTTGACTGAATGCTCGCTACACGGAGGAATCATTACAAGAGTAAAAGTGCACAATTTATAAATAAAAAATATATAGAAAGAGAAAATAATATTGACCTTGAAAAAGACGATAGTGTGAAAGCCGTCGTTATAAAAATTTGAGTAAACTGGAATATTACAGATAAAGTCCATGAGATATTAAAGTAACATTCAACTCTCGAAATCCTAAGATAAGGATGATTTTGAATCAGTGAATAGGTCTTATCTGACCCATTCTTGGAAACTACTAGCTTTAGCAGTATTTTGGAAAATCTAAAGCCTTAGCTTGTGTATGGTCCAGATATCACCAAGCACCCAAGTATAAATAAACCTTACAACTCTAACAGAATCTTAATAACCTCAACTGGAATTACATCTTGACCTAGAATTTGGGCTGACTTAGTAATTAAAACTTTGTGTGCTTTTGAAATTCTTGGCACTTATGCATTTGAAATTAGATTTTATAAAATGATAAAATAAATTCTTTGGGTAGAGACAGCAATTTGTGGGTATCTGAGCCGGAAATCCTCACGAGACAAAACTCGTCCACTAGGGCCATCTAGGGGTTTAAAGCCTTATTGCATATGGTAAATGTAATCGCAATTCCTGCAAAAGTGAGTTAATTTCTTTTTCTATTTTTTTATTTTTTGCTTGAGGACTAGCAAAATATAGGTTGGGGGGTGTGATAAGTGCTAAATAATGTATATATTTAACTATTTTACACAGCACTTATCATTATTTTCTTTGCACATTTTAAATTTAACATAAGAAAATGTGTTCCCCTTCATCATTGTATTATTAAAAATAATTTGATTTTGCTTTTTTATTGGTCCATCTAATGTATGCAGGTTGAATCAAATTCATCTCGGATGACTCTGAACCCAATTGTATGCACCCCATGAATCGGTTCTTCCCAACCAATTAGAGTCAACCCCAATTTTCATTTCTCAGCACGTGCAAGCCATCCTTATGTGAAGTCTCCCACATTATCTCCCCTGCTCCACGTCATTCCTTCTCTCCCATTTCTAAAGAATAGAACCGCTTCCACCTGTGATGAATCCCAGCCTTCATCCTGTTAGTAATCATCCTTATCCCATGCAGCCGCATTCCCAAGCGTTATGGATTGATTCCATCCTCCACGAATGAGTTCCAAGCGTTTGCATCCCAGCTCACGAATCCGTTGCTTCCTCCCATTCACGAATGCATCTCAGCTGGATCAGCTCCATCCAACAGCATCCGAGCCTTCTCCGCGTCTACTTCTCTTCCGCGTTGAAGAAGCATGGGTTTCTTCCTCTCATTCCCAGCATCCACAAGCTCTAAATCCCAGCTCGTATCCAGTCTCACATCCACGTTGATCCTCCCAATGTCTCTTCCATGATATTCTCCTCCGTGAATGTCGCATCCCAGAAACCACTCCCGCCATCAAATCTTCCTTCACCTCACCAGGCATTCTTCATCCCGTATCCAAACAAAGCCTTCCTCCAGCTCCCATATCCCACGAACAAAACCAATCCATCCGTTCCCAACCTCAAATCCCAGCATCCCAGATTTCCTCCGCGTCCGAGTATTCCGTGGACAGTATCCGGATTAGTTCCATCTCTAGTTTTTCCTCCTTCCACAGATAACTCCCAGCTCATTCCTCCCGTATCTTCACCTCTAATCCTCCTAGCGGAACAGCCTTCCATTTCTTCCCCTGTTTCAGAAACAAACAGAGTATCTCCTCCTTCCCGAGCATCTCCTCTCAGCCAAGATACTCTCAACTTCATGACTTCCTTTTCTTCCGCGATTCAGCCTCATCCTCATCGCTTCAGCCGTTCATCCCGTCCTAGCTCCCTCCCAGCCGCGTGCAGATTAGACCCATGCATTGATCTAGCTCTCATAGCAACGAACAGAGCAACCCGTCTCCCTTACGTTTGGAAGATAGCAACCGTCCGCGATCCAAGATTTCCTTCCGGATCATCTCCCATCATCCACGGAAGAGATGAAGCCTCCACGAGCTTATCCTCCCATCCGGATCAGCCACAGAGGAGGGAGAGGGGGAGATTCCAGCCTATAAAAGGAAGAGACTTCTCTTCGTTGCGATCCATCGCTTTCGGAGGCTGAGATCCCACATAGTGCATGAGTGAGAGAGTAGTTTGGATATTTTGGGAATAACTTCCATATAAAAAATAAGAATGAAGTGCTGAGAGAGAAGGAAGGAGGGAGGAAGAAGGAAGCCGATCGTGATACAAATGGGAGCCCGCTGCTGTGCTGCTATTGCCGTCCACCACTCCATGGAAGGCTGATCTCCTCTCTAGGGCCGGATGCAGCCCTAAGGCCAAGGATTTTGTATTTTTTATTTCTATTCTTGGAGTTGTATAAACTTTATTTTGCTCCTAATGAATATTTTATTTCATCTCATATTAAATTTTTATGATTTTAAGTATGACGTTTATACAACTGTTCTTCATAATCATGAAGTTAAAGATCACCCATGCTTAGGAAGAATGCTTAGGAAAAATATATCATCATGTTGGATCATTAATTTTCAATGCTTATAGGGCTTGTAGCCAATTTGCATGTTAATCCAAGAATGAATTAAAATACAAATAACCCTTTGTTCCGATGTTAGTGGTGAATTCTTTGCCCTAGGTTTTCTCAAACTGATATCATTTTAATTACATTTTTTTTATTAAATTCCTTAGTTTAATTTTCTTCACAAACTCTTTCTTTTAAATATTTTTATTTTTAAGAAAATAACTATACCCCAATCCCTGTGGATCGATACCGTAAGATACGTGCTATTGCGTGGTCTTTAAAATTGACTATCAGATATACCTCATTTTCGTGTCCCATTAGACACAGGTTTGCAGCTTCCTGTTTGTTGTTCTTCTCTCCAGAGCTCGATTCATCACTGTCACTTTAAGTAGCCATCATAGCTTTCTTTCTTAACCTCTTCGAGCCTTCTTCAATAGAGGACACTCTGTTCGGAAGTGTCCAGTCTTTTTGCATTCATAACAACATATTGCTCCTTATTTTCTTTGCTTTGCTCCCCTTAATCACAGGCCTTTTCTTAAAGTTTTCTCTATTTCTTGTAAAGAATTTTCTGAACTTTCTTAATCAGGGCCATTTCCTCACCGTCATCAGGTTCAGAATCCTCACTTTCATCCTCATGCAGAGTAGATTTAAGAGCAACGGTTCTGCGCTTCTTAGGTTCATCCTCCTCAAGATTCTGTTTCATTGAGAGCTCATGAGTCATTAAGAAACCCAGCAATTCTTCCAGTGGAAGTGAGTTGAGATCTTTGGCTTCTTGAATGGCAGTGACCTTTGCTTCCCATGCTCTAGGAAGAGACCTAAGAATTTTCCGAACAAGATCACTGTTAGAGTAAGATCTACCAAGGCTTTTCAGGCCGTTTATAATATTAGTGAATCTAGTAAATATTTCAGTTATAGATTTACTATTTTCCATTCTAAATAATTCATACTTATGCACTAGCATACTGATTTTAGATTCTTTGACCTGGTTAGTGCCTTCATGTGTAACTTCCAGCCTATCCCATATTTCTTTAGCAGTCATGCAATAGATATACGATTAAACTCATTTGCATCTAAAGAACAGTAAAGAACATTCATGACTTTTGCATTCAACTGAGCCATTCTTTTATCATGGTCATCCCATTCAATTTCGGGTTTGAATAAGGTGATGCCATCAACAATTTTAGTTGGTGTGTGAGATCCATTAATAATAACAGTCCATAAGTCATAGTCAAGTACTTGAATAAAAAATTCTCATACGAGCTTTCCAATAAGTAAAATTTGTGCCATTGAAAAGAGGTGGTCTATTGGTAGATTGCCCTTCGGCAACAGAGGATCCCATAGTGGCTGCCATGACCTTTAACTCTTGATTGTTAGATCAAAAAGTTTCTGGAGTACCAGGCTCTGATACACTTGTTGCCCAGAGGTGCAGCCTAAGAGGGGGGTGAATTGGGTCTCTTTAAAAATTATTAACGTTAAAACATATGGAGAGTATGAGTTACTAATATCTTATAAATTCAACAGCGAAAATGAGATTGCACAAATATGACAGTAAATAAAAGTTAGAAATGCAGTAAGGAATATGCAGAGGAAAGAAAGAGAAGAACCACAATCACAAACACCAAGGTTTATATTGGTTCAGTGCACTCCCAGCACCTACGTCCACTCCTCAAGCCTAGCTTGAGATTTTCACTGTAACCCAGCAGATTACAGCCTGATTATTTTCTGGGCTCACAATCAAAAATCCAGTTGATTTTTCCAGGCAACTAACCGAAATCTTTTATTTTCGGGATCACAAACAACCCAGTTGGTTTTCAGACAAACCAACCAAAAATTTTACACCGTTTGTTTTTCCGGGCTCACAAAAACCCAGTTAGTTTTCAGATGAACCAACCAAAACTATCATACTTGCTGAATACACCTGATTCAACAACTTCCAATCAAGGCTTGGAAGAGCCTTTACAAGTTTCAAACTAATGAAATTGTTACAGCAGCAATTAATCCAACTAAAAAAATGCTGTAACTGAAACTTAAAGCTTCAGAGCATATAAAAATAAATCAATGAAAGCAAAAGCTGAAGCCAATGAAGTAGTTTGCTGTGGAAGGATGTTCCAATGTCTGAACAACAGCTCTTCACGATGCAGTGAGAAACTTCGACGGATCTCCTCACAAGAGAAAGTTTCTGATTTAGTGCTGGTGAGGAAGATGAAATGTTAAGCTTTTCTTCTCTTTTTCTCAGTGGAAACTTTTTGTTTTCAATGGAATCTTTTTTTTTTTTCTTGTTATTTCCATTTTGAGGTTCCCTCGTATTTATAGACAAATTCTTCGGTGGGATTTGAATTCCTTTCTTCCCGTTCTGATGAGAATCTTTTTCTGTTACAGAAGAAGACAAAAATCGTTCACAGTTTCTCATTGTGGTCCCAGCAGTACAACGGTCGACTTATGTATCTCAGGGGTCGACTCATGTTCTTTCTGGATCGGCACTTCAAATCATGGAGAGAGCTTTTGTTGTATCATCCTCAAAGGGTCGACTCTTAATTCTTAAGAGTCGGCTCATCTTCATCAGGACTCGCCTCTTTAAACACAAGGGTCGGCTCACGCTTTAGTTTTTCGGCCGGCGTTGAGATTGAGCAGGAGTCGACTCTTCAAACACAAGGCTCGACTCTTCATTTTCGGAGGTTGACTCATATTGAACAAGGGTCGACTCTTCAAGCTTTTCTCAGGTGATAAAAACTTTCTATTTACTTTAAACTATACAAGGGTCGACTCATGTTTTGCGGGGGTCGACTCTTTGACTGAGATCCTTGGATAAAACTTATCAAAATCAACTTAAACTTGTCCTTTTTGCTTAGATGTTGACTCAAGTCTTTCAAATAGAAAACTTTAGACTTCTTCTCTGATCTCCATAGACTAGATTAAAATCAATTTCTTTTAGAACATGTCCAATGAGATATTTGCGAAGAACTTAAGATTTTGCAGTGCTTCAATTCTTCTGATTTTTCTTGACTTATAAACTTCATAATTAAGCCAATGTCATTAGTACATAACATGATCTCAAGTGTTTTGTAATCATCAAAATTCATCCTTTAGGGTTGACATGTCCAAATTTTAATCACTTAATGTATAGGCTCGAGATCTCTAAATTATATAATTTTTTTACGTAAGTTGTTTAGAGATAGTAGATCATTTCCAACAGCTCGGATTATCAATATGGAATTCCATTCATCCAATTCAAAATATATGTAACTCTATGTATATTTTGAAAAGATTATCATTAAGTTTACTAAGAAGCATTTAGGACTAAATGCGCTCCAGTATGAATACCTATAAGAAATAAAGTTAGATCTAGAATGATGTATTGGATATGTGATATCGTGGCTGTGGGAAGATCTTAGGGCAATGCTCGAGGTAAAATTCCTTAATATCTTTAGCTGCAAAGATTGGGCGGTTCTTGGCATTTGGGGCAGCTAGCATGGCGGTTACTAGACACCGATGCTTGTTCCTGCAATCACCTTGAAACTGTCTGCCAGTCTGCCAGTCTTGCATCCAAACCATCAAGAGCCTAAAAAAGTAGGCAAATAATTATCTTGGAGTTACTAACTATATCACAAATCACAAAGAAAAGACTATTTAAATGGAGTTGAGTAAACTTTATAACAAAATATTTCTCATTGACCCATCAATCACTGAAGCCTGCAATGTTTGCGAATGGCCCTTGAGAATGTGGTCATGGCATAATCATGATCGTGGAATAAAAACAAATCTTTCAATAAAAGGGAGATTGGCTTTTGAAAGGAATGATCAGGACTCCAATAATTGTTTAACATACTTGATCAACATGTCTAGCTTGTATTTTACAAGTTTTTATTAAGTTGACAACTAATTCGCTAATCTGGGTACGTAAAAAAATGATGTCAGGTTTATGAAATGGTTCCACTTGATGAATATAGGTCATACCACATAAGTTTCTTTTTCTTTTTTCTCTCTTTTTCTTCCGAGGAAAGATCATACCATACATGAAAGTTCGATCGAAGTGGAGGCTACGTAAGCATATTAGTTATATACATGAAGCTGTTCCTCCAAGAAGGCGAGTATTATAGCGGGAATTATCCCTCTAATGCCACCTCCATCGATGCTAAGAATAGTGTAAAAACCCAGGAAAAAAAAGAGAGGGATAACAGGCCGGCCCGAAAAGACCGGGCCCGTCTTCCTTTTACCGTCGTGCCCTAGGCACGATCATGGAAGAGGAGGTTGCAAAGGGGAGAGGCGGCGGCGTGAGGGGAGGCCGGTCGTCGGGGGAGGCGACTTGCCGGAGCAGACCGAGATCTGGCCGGCCGGGGGGAAGCTCCAAGCCTCTTTTCTCTTCGGTGAAAACCCCCACAAAAAGCTTGGGATCCGAGGGTTTTAATCCGGTTTACTCGCGGTTCCTCCTCCGATTTCTCGCCGGAAAGATCGTCGGAACACCCCGTCGGGCTGAGGTAAGCATGGCTCCTTCCCTTGCATTTCATTTGCTAGATTTTTGGGTCAAGTTGGTGGGGTTTTGGCCGGTGGAGCCGTCGGAGAGGGATCCGAAATAGGGTACCCCTGTTTCGGCCTCTCTCTTCCGGATTCCGCGCCGCCGGCCACCGGGTAGGCCGGGATCCATGGCGGTGGGGTTGGTCGGGTTTGTGTGAGGGTCGGAGATGGATTTCTAGGGCTTTGGTTGGTGATGGGGGATGGTGGATCCGAGATCTTCTTCCTCGTGATCCTGTCCCTTCCTCCTCTTCCTCTCGCGTGGGTTGGCCACCGGCAGCGACGACGGCAGTCGGGGGGGAGGCTGCTTGGGTTGCCGTCGGGTGGGGGGGAGAGGCCGAGCCACCATGAGGAGGGCCTTCGGCTGATGAAGGGAAGAGGGGAGGACTTCGGTTGACAATGGAGGAAGGGGGGGGGGCAGTGTTGGTTTGGGGGGAAGAAGAAGAAAAAGGAGAAGACAATTCTTCTTCTCTCCCTCTCTTGGTCGGCCACCATCGCCGGTGACAGCAACAGTGGCGGCCGGCGACGGTCCGACCAGTGGTGGCCGAGGGTTGGGCAGGTGGCGGCTGCTGCCCTTGGACCAAAGAAAATGGAGGGGAGGTGTACTCCCAACCATGAAGAGAGAGGGATTTTTTCTTCTTTTGGTCCTTTCACCGGGACCGGCCATCGTCGCCGGCGTGGCTGCGGCCACGGCTGGCGACGACATAGGCCGGTGGTATGAGGATGGGAGTCGGACCACCCCGACTGCCCTAGATCTGGAAGGATTGAGGTGTTTGGGGACCTGGTGATGGACTCCATAATAGATGTGAATTATGGTTTAGAATATTTAAATATTAAATAATTTAGTTTGTGATTGGTAACTGATGTTGTAGGAGAGGAGTCAGCGGAGCCAGGAGGTTTTGATCAGGGAACTCAGCACCCCAACTCGTAGGTTGTGATCGGGATCCGTATTTGAGTCAGTCCACAACTGTAAGAATTCCTACATCTGAGCACCTCTATTTATGCATTTGTTGGATTTATCGTTGGATATATTTTTATAATTATGTTGTTATTTGTTTTATGAGCTGATATGACACATATGAGATGTGCATTTGTTATGAAAATATTGAAATAATTAAATTGAAAAGAATTGACATATTTTTGAGAATTTAAGAAAATATGTGATGTGATTGGAATTTGATTAAACATGTAAAACTGGACATGTAGAATGGGTTGGACTAACCTTGTCATGAGATAGCCTTTACGAGCTTATGCGTAGGATAGCTGCACGAGCTTATGCGTGGGATAGCCTCTACGAGCTTATGCGTAGGATAGCCTCCACGGGCTTACGCGTGGGATAGCCTCTACGAGCTTATGCGTGGGATAGCCTCTACGAGCTTATGCGTAGGAGCCTCCACGGGCTTACGTGTGGGATAGCTGCCATGAGCTTATGCGTGGGATTTGTGCAGTCTTGGACTGGCTCATGAACTTGGTTAGTCCAAAGCCAGAAGTGAAAAACTTTGAAACTTGGGAATCAAAGTAATATGTGAATGGATCATAATGTGAAAGAGGATTTATGTATATGTACTGATATATACACTTGTTGTTTGTTGAGCTTTTTGAATGATGAATAGCATTTATTTGATGCTTGATTTATTTTATTATTATTCTGTGTGTGGCTGTTGGGATTCTTACTAGGCTGGAAAAGCTCATTTACACTTACATTCTTTTTCAGAGGCACTGGATTTGTAGAGACCATTGGGTGGACGGAAATAAGATCAGCTGGAGTCTGATTGCTGGATAGATAGAAGTTAATCTATCTTTTATTTATGGACATTTGAAATATGTAATAAATCAGTACATTTTAATTGGATTTGATTGAATTACATTATTTGATTTTGCATTTATGGAATTTTGGAATTATTTGTTTATCTTAGGCCTTGCATGATCTTTAGGGCACTGCTCTAGGGCTCATGCGGTCGGTCGCGTACTGGACCCGGATGATGGGGTTGGGGCGTGACAGATAGTGTATCAGAGCTTAAGGTTTAGGAATCCTAGGGTTTGGGCTCGAGTAAAACTGAGTGGGGAAAATCACTAAACACGTAAGATATTAAAATGTGTGTTAGCATATGAAGGATGCAAAATTTTTTTCAATCTGATAATCTTGATGCTGGAAAAATGAATGGTAGGTTCATATGCACGAGGGCGTGGTCGGGGCGTGCCAGAAGGCCGACCGATTTGCAGATGGCTCCACAGCTTGGGCACCCTCTGGACAGCAGGAAGGTACCTCATCCACGCCGATCGGGGTGTGCTACAGCAGGAGCACACTATTGATCCTACGGGCAGCACTCCAGAGATGGGAGCTCCGGAGTTGGGACATCCGAAGGACCAAGTATTCAACTTGAGGAGACAATAGGTGCTTCACAGTTGATGCAAATGATGGTGCAATAGCAAGCTGCTGCCAGAGCAGACATGATGAGGATGGTAGAGGTGCAGCAATAGTTCTTGCAGCAACAGTTGCCAGCAGCAAGCAATGTATCAACAACAGCAAGCAATAGCAATAGTTCCAAGGCACTACAGCTCACCGGGCACCGAGTCAGTCTGTTGGATTTTCAGAGGTATGCACCCCAGCATTTAAAGGTACGGCTGACCCGATGGAGGCTGGAGCTGGCTGAAATAGATTGAGAAGTCTTTCAAGCTCTGAGGTGCCCTGTGAGGAGAAGTCCTTTTGCCACCTTTATGTTACAGGTGGCAGCTGAGCTGGTGGGAGATGGAGAAAGGGAAGCTTGGTCCGGATGATGCCCCCTTTCATTTGGAGCAATTAAAAAGGTTTTCTGAGAGTATTTTCCCAAGGTATCCGATTCAGAAATTAGGGCGTTTGACCGACTGGAGCAGGGGTGATTATGACAGTTGC
>NW_024069754.1:0-30221 GCF_009389715.1 Phoenix dactylifera
ACAATGTGTCAGCCAGATTGGCTTCTAGGGCATACATCTAACAATTAATTCCATCACTGATCTAGTGACAAGGTTACCGTCACTAATTTGTCATAGCTCATTGAGTAAAATCAATTTTTAGTAACCAAAATTCTGTCACTAAGTTTATGGCTACTCGTCACAATACTTGGTAAACAATTCGGTAACCAAATTTAGTCAGTGATCACATTCCAATAACCTGGTACATTTGGTACATTGATTGGCTCATAATAATAATAATAATATCATTAATAGCAAAGGCATTCAACATTACACAAAAGTTTTTTAACATGTCATTCAAAATAGGCATCAACATGTCCTAAATCCATCAAAATCAAAGTACAAAAAGTATGTCATAACAAAGATTTAATTCCTCCTAGGAATGCAAAGACCTATCATCTAAGGCAAAAGCAATTATAATGAAGCATGATCAGCAGAACCAGAATCACCATTACCCCCCCTGATCTGCATGCCTTGGTCCAAAGCCAATCTGTTCTCTCATCTTTTAAAGAACCTCCTCTTGCCATTTTTTCTTTTAGTACTCAAGAATACCTAGAAGGTCTTCATGCGTGTACAGCTCTGGAGCTTGACTTGTAGAGGTAGAAGAGGATGATGATTGCCCAATAATTCCAATGAGATCCTATTTGGACTAAAGCCATAGCTGAGGCGCCGGACATAAAATGGTGTCGTTCGTCAAAGGACCTGGCTCTCTTGAGGGCATCCTTGCTCAGGACAAAACCCTTGGCCAGCATGCTGCTCACCCACATCCTCTGCCTTCCTCACTGCAGACTCAGTTGACGAGAGCTTCTTTTCCTTCTGCAGCACCAGAAAAAAAAGAAGATGGGAAGGACAAAAACAGTGAAACCTTTTGAATTAATATAAGTAGGTGAATTACAAAACTGGAACTGGAAAAACAAAACAAAACAAAAGAACCAACAATTACAAGCCTGATAATCTCACTAAATGGTTCCCAATCCCTAAGACAGTAATATATAAAAGGTCGTTATCTCTAACATGTTCCTTCTTGTTGAAACATAACATGCGAGCAAGACCTATAATCCCAAAAATGAAAGACACAGGAAAAAATTTGGTCCACCAGTTCAAAACTTTTGTTTTTGAAAATTATTACCCAACAACCTACTGGTACAATTATAAAGTAACACTCGAACAATGAAACGCTAATGAATGTGGCCCACGCGGCTTTGTTTTTTCATTCATTCTTTTTTCAAGGAGAAAACCACCACGTATACAAAATTAAAAGCAAAAAGTCACAATATGGCTTTCATGTCATGCAGAAACCTGAGAGCATAATCTGCACAATATCAGGGAGTCAGATTTACCAGTATCTCTTTGTAAGCTTCAGGAGGAAGCTGGTAATCCTCAACTGGCGTAATGCTGACACAAAGATCAGCTATAGTTGCTCCCTGCATCCATAAAGAACCGAAATGGTGCACCCAAAATCTTCCAGATTGTATATTAGAAAAACATGAAAGGACATGAAGGTTATTTGTAAAATTTCTTTTCCTGAGATTGGAACATGTTAGCGAGTAATTTGCATTATTAAAATTTAACTCACTGAGAGAAGCATTGCTGTGTCTGCTCCCTGTGACTCCTTGAAAGTGACATAAGCAATCTGAGACCTTTCAAATTCGCTGCCGAAGTGAAAACAACATGATTTTGATAATAATTTCCCACAAGAGAAATGCATAAGACATAATTAGAAGGACAATGGACCTCCGCAATTCAATATATTGAATGTCCCCTGAGAAGGAAAAGAATTCCTTGATGTCCCTTTTTGATGCAGCCAGGAAAATATTGCTGACTTTCACTATTCTTACCTGAACAGGAGACAAAGACAATATTTCATGAACGCTGCAGTTATCCACCACGCAATTGATTTATCTCACAACCAATTAACTTAGCACACATTGAAGTGCACATGCCATGAATGGTTGTGCCATAGGAATCCTATCAAAGGCAAATTATATGTGTCAGTGACGCAAAAAGGTAAATTAAAAACTATTGAAAATGAGCTTTCTTGGGGGAATATTATTAAAACAGTGATGGGAAGTCATAGGGAACTGATAGATATAATGTTAGATCAAATACAAATTTCAGTAAAAAAGGACACAATATCCTTCTTACTAAAAGATCCTACTCGTTGGCGCCAATTTGAATAACCATGCTTTGTTGAGGAACAAGAGATGGATCTACATGGACTATCTAGCAGCAGTTAGCTGAGACATTATGCACTATTTTCACTAACATCAGTAAATTAGATTGTTAAAAAAAAAAAATCTCTCACATCTGAAACATCGATAGTCCAATTTGATGTAACAGTCAACTGTGGATCCACTCTCATCCTCAAATAGCCCTGGTCCAAAGGGACCTGCAATAACATGCTCCATTAGGGTGCTTCTCATGGAAAGAAGGGGGAAAATTTTCAAGGCATGTTCCAGCTCTACCTGATCTAGATGACTAATTGAGCTGATCATCCATGCAAATTTTCAAGCTCATTTACGACAGAGAAATGAAATTTGTAGTAGAAAGGTACTAAATACGTAAAGGTTCAATATGATTACAAGCACTTCCTCTATTGGATAAATAGTCAGATAGGGAAATGCACTTGAAATTTTCTTAGAGAAATGTTTCACAGACGAAAATGAAGACGAGCCGGAGCTTGATCCCTCAGCCTCCTGGGAGTGGCGGAGGCCGTCTCAACCAAAAAAAAAGTATGAACTATAGCGCTAAACAAAAATCTCTGCTGTATATCCACAAATTGCAGCCTCCTAGAAGCGGCGGAGACCTTTTTCTTCAACCAAAAATTACCCCATTACATCAAAAACCACAGAATCATCCAAATCTCCGCTGTATATCCACAAATCGCATCGCAAGAAAAAAAAACCCAATAAATTAAGCCTTACGTTCCACCATTTTATATGAACCAGACACCGAAATCACCCAGGAAAAAAAAAATAAAATAGTAACAAAAGGACAAGCACGGGTACCTCAAGCAATATTACAAGCATTTCATCAAAAATCCGAGGCGAAGAGATTTATCAGAAAGACCGCCCCGATCTTGAGCATTTCATGAGAGATACAGAACGAAATCCCGCGATGCTGGCCTCGAAAGTGAGCTCTCGAAGCGGGAATCCGTATTCGAGGAGACTTGAAGGAGATCAGGTAGCTCTCGTCGGCGTAGGGAGGAGGAGAAGGGGTTAGGAAATCCGGACGGTCATCCCTGCCGTGGACGGCTTTCCGGTTAGGGATTTGTTAGATTTGGGTTGGGGGAGGAGGAGGGGTTAGAGATCGCCCGGGGGGGGGGGTGCGGGGTGTGGGTGTGGTGTGGGGGGTTGAGGGGCGGCTGCAAGGGCCAGGGTTTAGGAGGATTAGAATTTTGGTGTTGGCGCCGGGCGGTGCGGGCAGGTCAGGGTGGGGGGAATTAGAAATTAAGCGCGGCACACTTAGTTCATTTTAGATTTCCTCCTTTATCTTTTTTTCTTTTTTTAGTTATAATTACTCAAAAATATTATTTTTAATATTTTTGGAATTAGAAATTAAATTTGGTGATGGAAATTTATGTCAATAATCCGTCACTATCAAAAATAATCTTTTAGAAATTTATAAATATTTGAGTTACGATTTTTGTGATGGATGAATTTGTCACTGTCTCGTTGCAATTTCGGTTACCAGTTTTGTGACAGATATCCTGCCACTACGATGGTTACTAAGTTTTGGCGCCCACCCTACCGGGTATTTTGTAACCAGTCGGTCACTAATCTGTCACTAAGTTCACGCTACGGTGATCAAATTTCTATCTGTCACTAATCCGTCATAAATAGTGACTGATAATGGGCCGTCACTAATTTTCCGTCACTATACGCATGTTTTCTGGTAGTGAATAGGTAATTAAACAATGTTCAAGAATATAGAGAAGGCTAGGGATCTGGAATCCTCCTTGACAATATTACTTTCAATAAATAAACTCGGCAATTCTTAATTAAGGATTAATATGATAGAGTAGTTCTAATCATGGAGTATACAATCTGAGAACATGAATTTAACATCCAAGTATTTATCGTGTCGGTTACGTCTACGACAAATCAAGCATTGAAACAATCCATTGCATCAATATATATAAACCATACAAGATCTATCTAATAAATAAATATGCAAGAATCCAAAACATACCAATGGATATAAAATAATTAGAATAAAGGTTTAGAATGTACTTGATGAAAGCAACATGACAAGGGTTCATCCATCACCCTTTTGCCAAAGAAATTAGCTTTCCATTACAAAAATCACCTCCCCTTTTGTTTTTTTTCTTTTCTTTTCGGAAACAGGGCAGACCCTATTTCTCTTTTTCCTTTTTTCTTTGAATGGCTGCTTTCCCTGTTTTCTTTTCTTCTTCCCACGAATCAGCCTCCCCCCTTTTCCCTTCTCAGCCGACTCCTCTTATACTCAACTCTCCCCTCTATGGATCTTGGGGAATGCGCTGGAGGAGGCTGAATCTTAGGTGCGTGAGGCTGGAAGGTGATCGCGGGCGAAGATGAGCTGGAAATGAAGCTCGGACGGGTGAGTCACAGATCTGGAAGATGCCCGAAAGGAAGGAGCGTGGACGCAGGGATCTGTGCGAGGAGCGGACGCTAATCTCGACTGGGATATTGCGAAGAAATGAAGCCACGGACGCTGTGGAGGAGGCGGTGATTGCTGGATTCACAGATGGCGTGAGCGGACGAAGGGGCTGATCGCAGGTGCTGCGGAGGAGGCAGATGGCTGGGCGGTGATCGCGGGCTCGCAGACGTTGCGACGCTTCACGGGAGGCTCGCAGGAGGATGGGCTGCAATAGAGGAAGCTGGGAGATCCGTGGGTGTTGGGATGATGGCGAATCCGGAAGCTTTGAAATGGTGAAAGAGGAGCGGATGTTGATCACGGGAGAGGTGGACGCGCTGATGGAGTTGCAAATCCGGAAGACGGGTTGCACACGGATGCTGGGAGGATGCTAGAGGGTTGATTCCTAATTCGGAAGTTGAAGGATACAAGTGGAAGGGAGTTGAGGCACGCCTAATCCGGAAGCTGGGATGATGAAGAATGGACGCCTGGGATTGAGGCACGAATGCTGGCTCACGGATGAATCATGGACGGATGTGTGGGATGGTGGGCATGCTACTATGAACCGCACGGACCGTTGGATCCTCCCGGATAATGAATCTAGCTCCTTTGGTTGCTGTTCCATTAGACTGAACTTGGTCTGCTAATGCTCCTTCTGGTGTGCAAATGGGGCTGACCCTATGCGCTCAGCTGTTGGCCTGCGGTGATGCATCTTTATAGACCCAATGCGCATTTAAACTCTGATCTATGCCAAATAAAAATATGAAATTAATGCAGCACTTTTATCATTATTTGTTAGTAATAATATTAATTTAAGCAGTGTGTAGATCGCACTTTTGTGCTCTCATCACCCCTCCCCTTCTCTCTCTATCGCTCGCTTTCAAAAGCGATCCCTAACCCCTCCAGCCGTCGCACCCCCCTCCCCTTCTTTCTTCGTTGCTCTTTCTCGATCTCCAGATTCAAGAAGCCATCTTCTTCTCCGACCAAGTCCTCCTCTTCCTCAAATCCCCCTCTTTCCTCTCCATTTCCGACCTCCTCTGCCTCTACTACTCTTCCTCTCTCTCCATCACACCAGGCGGCGGTTGGTGGGCTGGCCCCATGGAAAGCGGCCTCATCTTCGGCTCCCCTCCTCTTTTCCTGGCTTCTCTTCGTGGCTTTTTTTGTTAACCAAAAGATTAACTAGTGTTTTTGGTTGTTTTTGTTCTGTCGGTGCAGCTTTAGAGAAGAGGAAGAGTTCTATTGTCATACAATAGATTTATCAAGTAAGTAGAAGTCCCAAGTTCGATCTCCTCCTCCATCTCTCTTAGTTATTGATGCTAAGAGGTTTTATTTTATTTTCTTTTTTTTTTTTTGGTTATCTTAGGGATGAAATCCAACGCATCAAGGGTAGAAATCCGGACATCATCCACAGAGAGGCTTCACCTCTCTTAGCAAGAGGGAAGAGCGAGGGCCTTCGAGCGGGAGAAAGGGGCGGACGGAGCAGGAGGAAGGAGTGTTCAAAAGGACAGAGTAGGGAGTTTCATTTTTTCAGAGAAAAATGACGTTTGAGGTGTTGAAGGGAGAGGGAGATGGAATGTGCCTATTTGGATGAGTACGAGAAGCTCATCATCTGGATGAACACTTCTAGGTTCGTTCTCTTGCTCTATGTTCTGTTCTGTAAGCTTGTGTTTCTTCCGGGTTTTTTTCTCCCTTCGTTTCAAACTGTTTACAACTCTAGTTGCTTGATCTCTACGTCAACGTATCTCTCTTATCGTTGCTGAATAGCGATCGGCAGAGATCCCCCTTCACCTCTGACCTCTAAAACTTGCTAAAAGAAAAAAATCTTTTTAAATATTTTTTTTTCAAAAAATAGTTATAACGATGCTTTAAAGCGTCGCTAACTAAAAATACGGTTAAAAGCCGACGCTTTAAAGCGCCGGTAACTGCATGATAGCGACGCTTAAAAGCGTCCTTAAAAAGCGTCGCTAAAAATCCTTTAGCGATGCTTTTGAAAAGTGTCGAAAAATATTTTTTCCACTCTTACATAGCCGACGCTTTAGCGACGCTTTGGAAAGCGTCGGGAAGATTTATACCGACGCTTATAAGCGTTGGTAAAGACCTTAAAAAGCGTCACCAAAACTTTCTTTTCTTGTAGTGAGTGCTTGAACCTATTAGTATATTATTAGAGTTATTAATGGAATCTTGGAGAATCCCTAGAGTACTAGTGGAAGATATATGGATCTTTGTTCATAATAATACCGCATAAAAAAGCATGCACAAATGTTAGAATAATTTATACTTAACTACAGTGATGTGATGCAGATTTTCGTGAACCTAGGAGATATTGAAGCCATGAAAGCAAGTGACTCAATGAGAATTCCGCAAGTGCTGCTTCAATCGACATGCCTATCTTGCAAAGCTTTGGGAGGCTATCTTTTAGTACTGTGGGTCAAGAAAATGTATTGCCGAAAAAACATGTCCAACAAGCTTTCATTCTCTCCTTCTCTCTATCCTTGAAGAAGAGGATGAAGATCCCTATGCTTCTCTCTCTCTCTCTTTCTTGGTTCCATGCAAAGGCTAGGATATGCCTCCTATTTACTACGCTATAGAGGTGGGGAATGTCCCTCTTTACTAAGTCCCAACAGGTTTCAGCATCCTAGAGAGGAAAGGAGGAGGGAGATACCCTTATATTTCGCCCCATCATAGGAATCCCATTTGGACTCCAAGTAGATAGGGAGAAGGGGCAATGGCCTGGCAGGTAGCCACCTTCTTTGTAGAAGCATGCTCCACTTAGGGCACTTCATATAGCAAGGACACCAACCCTAGCGACCGACTCCTACTTGGGTCTAACCTGAGTACTTTTGAAGAAAACCAAGCCAATTAGTCCTACTTGACCTAGCTTAGCCCAATCACCTTACCCTAGCTAATTTCCTAGTCCAATCTCTTCTCCAATATAATTTGGAGCTTATGTGGTCCAAGTAACGAGAGACCCCTCAGTTGGAAACTAGTTCTAATTAAAATAGAGATAGATGACATATACTACATACATTACTAGGATAGATTAATTCAGGTTCCCACTCAATAAAAAAAATCTACCCCTGTAGGTCTTTTTAGTCACATATTAGCTATGTGGTCCAGTATGCGAATATGGAGCCCATTTTGTATTACTTAATCCTTTGATGAATAGAATGAAACTAGTTGATCTTTCTATTTTTACATAAGCCATATTTTATAATTCAGTACCCTATCTTTCTAATGCCTCTATATTACCATGCAGTGTCGCACTATGGGACCCTTAGTCATATAGTTTCATGGCCCATTAGAACCCTAAGTCATGTCACACATCCTTTTAAAACAAACGTTCTTAGTGTTTGTTTCAAAAATAATAAATTATATGCATAATAATTTATAAAACTATTATTTTCAAAAAAAATTTAAAGTTATCATTAGGCTCTGGTACAAACATATTTGACATATTTCTATTTTGATATAGACATTATGCCATTATGATAGTTTTCATGTTGGACAGCTTGTGACCTTCATTTGTATTCAGATATAGTAAACCATTGTGCTTCCTATAAAGGTCAAAGTCCAAGATATATATTGTGGTCAATACATAGGTTTGGCCACAAACTTACTGACCTCTGAATTTTAGCGAATTGTCATACCATTCAAATCCAAGGGCCACTTGCATGCTCATGCACCTGGTTCATATCTCTTCACTTAATAGTGATTTAGTGTGATGCATACCTAATGTTAAGACGAGGCCTGACCTCAATGAAAGAGGAACTCCATGCCATCACCATCCATCACAGTAGCTTTAAGGCGCAATGCCCATCCTCATTCACAGCTATGAGCAAATTTTGAGTACCTAGGCCTATGCAATCACCCCTATGGATCCCATCCACTTGAATATATATGTATACATGTATGCATCTTTATATACATTCATTCATACATATATATATATAGAGAAAGAGAGAAAGAGAGCACATCACAGGCATGTGTACTAATATTACAAACATACAACAACGTATATCAGATCATATATGCAATTTATATCTCGTGAGGAAAATATGTTTATAAAACTAAAATGGTTAAGTCGCATCATGGTCCCCATGAGCATGGTGGCATTAGAATTTTCATATTATGTGTCCCGGTGCAGATTGAGTCCTTGCATTGTGCAGCTATAGTCCAGTTCTTCCATGCTTCATGGGCACCTCCGTGATAATCTCTATATATAAAAATTCAAAAATAGGTGGCCTTAAAAACAAGTGTCAAGACCCTCACATCATGTCTAATCCACTATTCCTATATAAGATTTTTATTGTAGGTCCTTAATTTAATTATTGATAACTCATAAACATATCACAGGTTACAACACACCATGCCACCATCCCACAATGTTCAATCAATGCGTCCTCAACCTACATGAAGAGTCTTATACATGCAATACAAAATTTGTGAGATCAATTGGATGAATATCGTGAACAAGGTACAATCGGATCAAGATCCTTCCCCTTAATCTAGGGTTTCATCTAAACAATTATCAGGTCAATCATGGAAGATATCATCATGCATGAATATCAATCAACTTACGATGCATCATTGGAAAAACATATGGCCTAAATTAAAAACCATAAATAAGATGGTACATCTATATCATCTAGGATCTGGTTAGTGAGAGTAATATATACGCTCCCACTAGCCATCTAGGAAATACATATCACATCTTACATGGTGCTCATGCCATTAATTAATGATCAATATCCATGATACATGTTGAACATAATTACATCTAAATCTATTACTAATAACTAATACAATCAAAAACCATAATAAATATTAATCATGTATCCTAGGCATGTTCAAGATACCAAACTACCATCATGAAAATAAAGCCCAAAAAAATTAACAAAATCAGATTAGGTAGTAAAAGGACCATAAAAGCTTCCCGTTTGATATATTAACCTAAGTGTTAAAAATTCTAATCAGTCATATGTGACAGCACAACATGGCATACATTTAAAGATATATAACTTGCAAATATGGTCCAAAAACATCACCATACCTGATGTAGAACAATTTGGCTATTATGGGTAGGGTTGGATGATGTCCAGAAGCGAGATCCACTACATCAAAACATCAAATAATAAATTAAACTTTCAAAGGCCATAACTTGGTCATATAATACCTAATTAAGCCGTGCGCTGAGTGTAGAGCTATCGCAACAGCCAGTCGCTTTCATGACAGCCCACTAACAGGACTGTCATACTTTGTCGGCACATCTCGATCGGCTTCTTAGCTAATGGCTCTTCGACTGGAGCCGAAGTTATTCACCTTGGTTTATATTAAGGTCGGTCCAGCCCGAGGTCGAAGCGTCCAATATTTCTTTCATCAATTAAAATTATTGATATTTTAAATATTTTAAGTGAAAGAGTTTCATAATATTATAAATAATAAAATAAATTTATTTATCTTTTGTTTTTTTAAAAAGAAGATGATTAATTTTTTATGAAAATAATTAATTATTAAAATAAAAAATATCACAAAATATTTAAAATAAGTATATTTTATAATATGAAAACTTTAAATAAGTATAATAAAGTATAACTTCATATAATTGCTAAGTAGTAGGAAATTATAAAAGAGGTCTTAGGTTTGATCCTTAAAAAGGTGTATATATAAAAAACCATATTCAAATCCATAAGATTTTCATCTAAATCCGACCGCATAATAGATACAGTGAGGGATTCCATTGGATCATTTACCAATAATTTTTTCTCTTTTATCATCAAAAAAATCATTACAAAATCTTTGTCTTTAATGATGATTCTCATTTCATCACTAAACGTATTAGCTTTTTGTGAACAAAAAAAAATCGTCAGAAAAGAAGATTGTTAGCGACGACATTAAATCCTCATTAAAATTTATTTTGATCATTAATTCCTTATCAAGTCATCATTTGCAGACTCTTTGATAGTACTTTTTTAATCTTATCCTCCAAACAAAATCGCCATAATGGTTGCCTTTAACAACCTGTTTCGTCACTAGATATAATAGTTCATTTAACGACTTTATATTTTTGTCACTAAAACTTTTAGCCGTGGGTCCTCTATTGACCACCAAGCGATGAAATAATTTTGGTTACCAAAATCCTTTAATGATGAAAGTAAAAAACTTTATGAGTAATTATTTGTCAGTAAAAATCTGAATTTTTGTAATGTTACCAACCATGATAAATTGGTCAAGAACATCCTGATCATGCTTGTGTACTTGAATGGCATCTTCAGCGGGATCATCATATATAATCTTCTATTGCAGCTTTCTTATTCTCTTCAATCAATAGCTTTTGCTTCTTTCATGTCTTGTATAGGCTCGAAAGACAAGTCAAGAATACAAATTTATTTAGAATTAAGAGAAATTTTACCTAAACTTGCTACCTTACCAAGACATAGGTCATTGTGAGCTTTCCTATTCTCATGATCATGATCACGATCTGATTTGGCTTTCCTTTTGTCTCCCTCAAATTCGCCATACATTTCTTTTGAGAAAGTCTCATGCTTCCTTCGCCGTTTTCACTCTCAAGTTCTTCTTGAAGGTCAACTTGCCCAACACTTGGTAGATGTAGGTCAAGATCTAATTGTCCTTTTGATATTCTTGCACCATTTCATCTCCTTTTGTGCTTGAGGGAGCATCTCAAACTTTTTCACGTAGAAAACTTTTCCCATGTACCGGTATGGAAGTAATAAATGCAATGAAAGCATTTTATTTATTTTATTTTCTATGTAGCAAAACATATAATGTGCACAAGGCATGGATGAAGAAACTCTAAGATTAAAACTATCACATCTTGAATTAAACGATGTATAATGGGGAAGGATCTGTTCTAATTGACTTTTTAAAGTGAGTGATCAATTGTAAATGGTTACTACAGTGGAAGGCCCATCGGTAAACTTACAGTATGGTATATATATTTAAAAAATCACAAGATATTTCATTTGAAATAAATATGGTTAGAATGCCAAAATCCAGGTTTAAAATCAGGACTTCAACCCACAATCAAGACGCTCCAACCAGCTGACCAAAATCTTGGTGTGTACTCAAATATGCACTTATACCTGTCAATTAATAGAACAATTGACATGCCAAAAGTTGATGACCAGTCTATCTCTGGTTGATGAACTACATATCTATATATCTATATCAATATATATATATATATATATATGCATTATTTAAAACATGCATTTGTTTACCTTCCATCTATTTTCTTCCTCACGTACTTGATAGGACTAATGGGGAAGAGATGTAGGTCTGGCATGGCGGATAAAAGTCGCTCAAACTAGCCAAGGAGACTGCCTACGAGACCACCCAAAGCTTTTGAAACACTGAAAACACTCGAAGAGGACATAGGCAGATCATCCTTGGCTATCAAAGTCAGACTCCTATCTCCATGTAAGACCTCTCTTCCACTATACAGATACTGCGGTGGGATGATGTTGTTTGCTTCAGTACGTGTATTAATATTGTGGGAAAGAGGAGATCAGATTCGACTTTCCACAATCTGAACACATACCAATTTGCCTCATCCGGAGCATTCTCTGAAGGATATGACTGCCTTTCTTATCTTTGTTTTTTGCAGTCTCCTCCATACAGAATATGTTCTTTGTGATCTCTAGAGGACCAGCGTCCACATTGATGTGAATAATCCTTGCAATCTTTCTCCTAGGTGTCGGCAGCACATGGAGTCACAGCTGTGGATAAGTAAGAACTCTGGAAAGAGAGACACAGAGCATGCTTTACCATGCTTCTCCCATGGCAATGTAACAGAGCACATTAGTTAGGCAACTTGTCTTTGAATCAGAGTTAGTCTTGTGAAGCCTTCTTTGCCTTTGTTATCAAATTGCTTTGATCATGTCTTCCTTTCGGCAAGAAGAGATAATAATGATCGACCATGATAAAAGTAGAAGATGCCCACAATCCAAAAGATGGCTACCCATGAGATTCGGAGGAAAGTTAGGGAGCCACCTATTTTCCCACGCCCATTAAAACCGAAGCACCCGGTTTCACAGGTAAAACAGATTATTGTTCCAAAAAGGACCCCATAATTTCGAAGCCCAACTAGCATGCATGATCTTTGGACACTTTGGAGAAGACTGAACCTCAAGAAATTAGGTGGAAGAGCCAGAAATCAGTTGATTGCTGCCTTGTGTTGGAAAATCTAGAAGGAAAGGAATGTAAGAACTTTTCTCAAGAGGACGAGCACTGTTTACTCTGTTTTGCAGAAGGCTCCCCATACTTCACCAAACTGGGGAACGTTTATGCCCCAAGAAAATGATTGGCACGCACCAAAATTGTCAGGCCTGGTCCACCGACCGGCCCACACGTGACTTGGGCCGACAGCCCGTCGAGAAAAGGCCCAAACAGCCATGTGCATGGGGAGGAAGAATCGGAATAGGAGTCCTCTTCTTCCTCCATCCTTGCCAGGAGGAGGAGATCGAGGGGGATTGGGGCTCACCATCTTTGGACCGATTTTTAGCTATTAAAGGATTTCTCTTCCTCTCCTTTGGCATCCACCTTAGAAGATCTCTTATTAAAGGTTGAGGTCTTTTGTTTCTTCGCAGCAGATATAGGAGGTTTTCACCATCGATCCGACCGGAGAAGGTACCGGAGAGCCTTGCCGGACTAAGGTACGAGTTCTCCATTCTCTCTCTTTCATCCTTTGTGTTTTGGGATTTGGATTCCATTGTTTGAGCCGGTAATCGCCGATGTTCCTTCTAAAATATAGCACCTCTGTT
Source organism: Phoenix dactylifera (assembly GCF_009389715.1). Classification (NCBI taxonomy): domain Eukaryota; kingdom Viridiplantae; phylum Streptophyta; class Magnoliopsida; order Arecales; family Arecaceae; genus Phoenix; species Phoenix dactylifera. The sequence goes on from NW_024069754.1 coordinate 13,413, forward strand.
TTGATTATTTCCACCGGGTTTGGCCGCCGCCAATTGCCCTGTCTTCAAGGGCTTGTGTCCTGGTCGCTAAGGATGCATAGATTGGGAGCGTAGACTAGGAGCTCAGCCTGAGAGCTCGGCATGGCTCTAGTCGGGGGTTGCGCATCTCGGTCTATAGGAACTTGCATTTTGGTCTCCGAGGATGTACGGACTTGGAGCTTGACCTAAGAGCACAGAATAGGAGCTCATCATGCTCTGATCAGCGGACGCTCATCCCAGTCTCCAGAGACTTGCATTCTAATCTTTGACGATGTGCGGAATGGGAGCTCGCCCTAAGAACTTGGCATAGCTCTTGTCGACGGTCGCACATCCCAATCTCCAGAGACTCACATCCTGGTCCCCAAGGATGCGCGGATTGGAAGCTCAGCAATAGCTATGATCGGCGATCCCTGTCCTATGTGCACGGCATTTGAATCTTAGATAGCACGGAAAGGCGACCTCTAGAGACTCGAATCCTAGTCTCCAAGGATGCAAATCTCGTACACACATTGCTTAAATCTCTAGTGGCACTGAAGGGCGGCCTCTAGAAACTTGCATCTTGGTCTTTAAGGACGCGGATCTTATTCGCACGATGCTTGGATCTCTAGTGGCACGGAAGGGCGGCCTTAGAGACTTATATCCTGGTCTCCAAAAATGCGAAAATCAAGGGATTGCTATAGCTTCCTTTCTTATTTAGATTTAAATCTGTCATAATCTCTTTTCTTATTTGGATTCCGCCAAAAATTTAATTTTTTTTAAATTTAAATTATTTCAAAATACTAGAATCATGTCAGATTTAGGCCACACCAGGTCTACTATACTACACTTGCATATCATAGATCCCTGCTTTGATCCGATTTTCTTCCAGCATGTCCCGTAGGATGGAAATCAGGTGGCAGATTGGGCTGTCGACAAGGGATGTCTTCTTCTACGGGAGGACTTTGTACCCCTGAGCTCTCTGCCGGATCTCGTATTTTGATCTCCGTGCTCTCCAAACTGGACACTTCGGTAAACTGGCCATCATATGAGATATTCTTAGAGGTCTTCAGATACAACGAGTATTTCTTACAATTCGTGCAGGGGGCATGGAAGCGTCACGCATGACGCTCGCTAAGAAGAGCCCGACTCCCAAATAGGCGCAAAAGGTACTTTATATAGCAATCCAACGTCACCCCTTGTACATCCCCACCATATAAAAATGATAATAATATTAGCAATATTAGATTTTGCTTACCGCAATTGGATACGTATCTCTAGTGGTGCTTTATTGCACGTGCTGCTTCGGTAGTAGCGTGGAAATATCTAAGAGCCAGCGATTAGGTAAATACTTTGTAGGACCTCTCCCCTATTTGTAGGACCTCTATCTTATTTGTAGGACCTCTTCTTTAGTAGTGGTGTTATAGAGCAGTAGAATTAGGTCCCCTGCAGAGCTAATGGACTGCTCTAACCATGCAAAAATACATACAAACATTGTTGTATTATGTGTTTTTCTATTTTTATACCATTTTGTGCATATGACTTTATAGTTAGATTGCTCAGCAGGTGGATCTGATCCAACCAATAAACATCGGTTGCAATTAGGTGCATCAATGCTTAAACATAGATTATTTTTAATATTTCTTCTTTTCTCACACTCATATTGAAAAAATAATATCTTAAGATAGTTTTATTCATCTAAAATTAAATATAACATAGGTAATGTATATGAATAAGAAAAACTAAAATGAGGGGCTCCAACATATCTTTCTCAAAAAGCTTGCGTTGCAGAATAAAAGAGATAAGTTAATGAAGATGGTACATGTGAGGATCCGTGCGGGTGTGTGTTTAGTCCAACATCGGTTATTCGCTGGGTAGATCTTGAGTACTTATACAGGATCAAGAAACCCAAATAATACCTTCCGGCTAGCCATTTTGGATGAGATCCTGGGTTGTTACAAATGGTATCAGAGCGGACCCGGCCCATAACCTATGTGGACTAGGGGACACTGCAGTACGGATCTATTGGGGCTGACTACGGGCCAATCGTGGTGTTTGTGATTAGATTTGAATAGATATGAACCCTTAGCCTGACGAGGACGTCAGGGCTTGAACGGAGAGTATGTGAGGACTCGTGCGGGCGTGTGTTTAGTCCCACATCAGTTATTCGCTGGGTAGATCTTGGTACTTATACAGGATTAAAGAACCCAAATAATACCTTCCGGCTAGCTATTTTGGGTGAGATCATGAGTTGTTACAGTACATGCTTAAGAAAAGTGCATATTGTTACCTTATATTATAGCCACTAGCGAGTTATCTTATCCCATCTTCGAGCGGTTAGCTGTAAAGATCTGACACATAATGATACAAATTATAACACATCCAAGTTTGATTGTAGTTCAATTATCAATTATCAGCTATAGAGTTGGCTTCTCATGTATTCATGGACACAAGGCTCTCAATGGAAAATTATTATTGATGATGATAAAAGAGAATGGAATTCATATAAATTTTAGATGAAAAGTTGTTCTTATCCAAAAGAAAGAAAAAGTATTCCCGGTCTTCAATTATTGTTTATAGGTGACATGTGTAATATCGGACCAAAGGTAAGACGTCGCCCTCAAAGTTTTTTTTTTTGTTTAGGTTTCTATCAAGCATATAAGTGTTACAAATGACAATTTCTTTTTAACCTATTGTCTGCTAAGAATATGTTGATGAATTTAAGGGACATCCCAAGGATGACTAGGGATGTAATATGACAAGAAGGTATAGGAATTCAAGTTAGTGTGGAAAAAATTAAGAAACAATATTTTTATGTAACATAAACCACAATTATCAGTGAGTACTTTTTCTTGTGTATAGGATTTAATCTTAAATCAATAGTTAATGCCATAACTTTGACTGAATTCTAAGAAGGAGCTTTGTTGATACAAAAATAATATTTAAATCATTAGTATTCCATAAGAATGGAATATACAATAAGAATGCTTTGAACCGATTTGCACCACCCATAATAATTATATTGAGATGCATATAACTACCAAGAAACTTGTAAAGACCTAAATTTAAAACTCAAATTTAGATCTCAACAACTATGATATGAGAAATACCTCAATGGCCAAATCATTCCGTAGGAGAAGGTTCTAAGTTCGAAACTACCACGATAAATAAGCCAATGCATTCCTTCCTTATCTCTCAACAAAATAAAAAAAAATAAAAAGTTTATAATAAGTGGTCATGTCTTTTAAACAAAAAAGCAGGCTAGGGCAAATGAAAATTTTGTAAGATTTCAAACCTACATGCACTATAACATAAAATTCAACTTAAGTTAGATCAAATATAATGTATTTCTTAAATTTAGCTGGTGCTCCAAGACTTGGGTCATATCTTATTACTGGCAAAATAAGGGGAACAAAAGCAGAAATGAAAGGAATTTTTTTTCTTAAAAATTGTTCCTTCCAAATCAAAAGCTACTTTCTCTGAGATTTCTTTTAGCTCAAATTTTCATTGCACTTTTCTTATTTTCTTCCATCAAAATTACTTCCTTCTTTCAATTTCCTGGCAAATCCTTTTTTCATGCGCACGAGATGAAAAAGAAACATCATGTTTATCAAGAAAAAAAAAGGCATGAATTTCGGAAATATATCAATAATTGGTGCAACATTGCAATCAACCTTTTGGCTGTTTGGTGTACTTTATTTTGATCACGTGCTTGTCGGCAATGCGAAGTGGACCCCAAAAGCTTTCAGCATGCACGTTTTTCCCAGCTTGATGTGGCCCCATCGAACAGTTTTACCAAGGCGGGACAGTCAATGGTGGGCCCACCATAGCTTTTTGGTTGCAGCCTTATTAATAGCGTGGGGTCGGTCCGTCTCGGCTGTGTCGCGAGTGCACTTTTTGGTGTGGGCCTCCCAATCAAAGGTTATTCTACCCATTCCGTGGCTGTTGACCAGCTCCCCATTTTCGTTTGGTTATATTAGCTTATTATTAGTGTGTCATGTCATAAAGAATTGGGAGAGAATATTCTAAGTGCATGTCTTCCCTCCTTCACTTTTTCATGGTTAATAATTTATTCAAGTTGTTGTTATACAAGATTACAAGTCTCTCAACTTGGTTTTTCTTGACTCCTCTTTCAAAGATCTCAAATTCAGCTCAAAATATGTGTCATTCTACCTTGATTATTTCCTTAAAAGAAAAAGTAAAAAAGGAGTTTGAATTGTATTTGTCATAATAATTCTTGCCTTTCTCTTGAGGATTTGAAGTAGGAATTTTGGCTTGATTTTGTCCATTATATATGTTTGAATAAATGGAATTGAGTTTGATTATTTGAAAGGTCAACCTATTAGAATCAACCAATCAAGTGTTAACCTAGAGGAGCTGAACCTTGTCTAGAGGTGAATTAATATTCAATACAGGGTTGGGGTCAAATTCTAGAAGTCCAATATCCAAGATGAAGGCATACGTCCATATCATGGAAATGTGTAATAAGAATGAAGGCATACCTCCAACTACTAGTTTACATTAATATAAAGGAGAGGATAAAAAATGACTTTGACCTTTTTAGATCTGACTTTAGTCTATATGCCCATTCGAATCCAAGTCAAGAATATACTCTTATTTAGACAAGTTCATTAGAAAGAGTTATATATATATATTGAAAGAAGAGAAGGGTCCAGAGAACCACCCTCAAACTTTCGTTCAGAAGATGAAATCAGGAAACGAAAGAGGAAGAATTATGTATGATGACATAGATTTGGACCCTATATCCCATGATCTGGATCTTTGTTTAATTCAAGCCAGCTTGAGCTAACAAAGTTGACCTAGCTCTAGCTTAAAGCACAGCACCCTGGCTATACCAAGTTGCGAAGGAAGGTAGGCAGCAACATTGCCAAGCCTTGGGTTTCAGAGGGTCGGGTGTCAGAATGGCTGATTCGTTATGATTTTAGTGAGAGAGTGAAATAATCTTCATCAATTTATGACATTGTAAGGCATTTAATTCAAAAGCCTACGCTTTAGTTCAATCCTACCCTCTTGGGCATGCTACGTCAATACTCAAAAGCCATTTCCAGGGTGTATAGTTAATTTAGTTTCACCAATGCATGCTCAAAAGCTATTTCCAGGGTGTATGGTTAATATGGCATCACCAATGCATATCAATCCTACCTTCCTACCATCCGTGTACCCATTGAGAAAATAGTTAGACCTTTTAGTTCCACATACAAACCTTTGACCGTCGCGTGCATGACATTTGGAAATTTGATTTTACTAGAAACTTTATGTATTGCAAACTCTTTAAAATAAAAAAAAATATTTCTTACACTGCATGCACCATGTGGCCTTGCGCAATGCCAATCACATGCTCTCATTTCTATAAGCTCAATTCATCATGTGATTGTCTCAGTGATTAACCATAGAAACGAGATCGAAGTCGGTTGGCATTGTGCATGACACATTGGTGGCAGAGTATAATTTCCCTGAATTGGGGGATGGAAACTTAGGCCCTAATTTAAAACATTTGTGGGCAACATGCATGCGAAAAGGAAGATTGATTCATGCATATTCAAAATAGTTGGCATTGGTCATTTCCTCCAAGGGATAATGAGACCTACCAATTCAATTTTGTGACATAAATCTCTTGTCGACTTCCTTCCGCATGGGGGTCACAACTTGACTTGGTCATAGAGAGAAGACACAGAAAAATTAGTGTTTGACATCACAATTCATTGCATAGGAAAACACCCTTTTTTCCATTTACACTCAAAAATAGACATCACAACTCTCATTACATGGGGGAAGTACCTTACTTCCATTCACACTCAAAAAAAGACAACACAGCTCATTACAAGGCATTAATTATAGAAAATCATCTGTCCACCTTTTTTTCCTAAGGGAAAAAAAAAGAGTTTTTGATTGTTTGAGTTTATTGAGACATTTCAAATATTGAAATAGACCAGCCCCATTTGTCTCCACATGCATTAGTATTTAATCAAAATATAGTACTACACTCAAATTTTGCGCTTGTATTGCTTTCTGATTTCATATGCATTAGTATTTAATCAAAATAAAGTACTACACTCAAATTTTGTGCTAATATTTGCTTTCTGATTCCCCATTGCATGAAACACACCTATTTCAACTGAGATTGAGCAACTTGTAAGGACGAGAAAAATTTATTCTATCATGAATATTCACTTCTATCTCAGAATTTTAAAGCCACCTATTTTTTCCATCAAAATAAAAGGCATTTGTACTTTTTCCTGAGAAAATTTCAACCTGGCTAGCATTATCAATCAAACATTTGACCAAGGTTTATATCCTAATTTGCTTATATAGGGTTGATGAACATGATGATGCATTATGACAGCAACTAGGATGATTTATTATAAAGCAAAAAAAAAAGTACTGCTAAATAGTAGGTGTCTCATTAATTATTTGTAATCAACTTATTACAACAACTTAGATGTACTCCTAAAATAACTAATATGAAATTCAATAGGGCATGCAGTTCGCACTGAGCACTACTACCTGCATAGTGCAATTATAAATATTATACAAAATGGATTAGGGCCCTCGTTTAAATGTTAAAATTTTATATAACAAAGAGAATGGTTGCTAAAATTATTATAATAATTGTGTTTTGTGCCAAAGTTCATCATCTATAATGTTAAATTGTAATACTTCTCAAGGTCTTTTGATAGGATTTTAAAAGGACACTTCTTATCAACTATCAAAAGTCAATTGTAAAATGTTGATATGAACTAAGGTTTGCCCTGCTAATCGCTCTCCTCTACTTAATAATTAGCAGTTCTAGGTTCAATTCGCAATTCGCATGGACTTCTCTTCCATTCTTTAGAGAAAAGAAAATAAAAAATTTGATACATAAAATTACTAAAGAGAGTAAAAATGAATATCCAAATACAAGAATCAAGACACTTCACTCGTAGAAAGACGCAACAAGATACTGAAAATGTTTAAGGATTGCTAATTAAGATTTAAAAGTGTATAATCATAAACTCAGATCATGTTTTGCTGGCCAATTGAGAGAAGATCCATTAGCTCATCCATGTGATTAAAGCCATCGCCTTTGCATTTAATGTGAAAAGTTCTGTAGACCTACCTTTTTAATTGCACATTGTATCCAGACCTATTAGTGTAGTGAGAAGCAAGGGCCAAGGGTTTTTTTTTTTTTTTGAATCCTTTGTGCACATAGCACAGGCTCTAGACAATGAATCTCATTTCAAGTTAAAAATGTCTCCACAGAAACTCTAATCGAGCTCTGGGAGAATAGAGAGCATCCCTACCAAAAGGAATATTCTTGAACCAGATAATGGATTCTATGCTCTCTATCACAACCTGATGTATCTGGTTAGAACGAAACAATAGAGTGCTCCGGTTCCAGACATGCTCCTATCAAAAGACCACGAAACATATAGATTTCGAACCCCCAGTAGAATCTGGATAGTACTACCAAGCAACTGTACGTGAGTCTTCTTCAAAACAGGCCAAAGTGACCGAAAGTGGAACTGATTGAAGCCAAAATATGGTGGATAGAAAGTTCAATAGAAGAATAAAGATTTTTCCAGAGCCACTTTGGTGAGTCGGTACTTAGCTCGATTTTGACTTATCTTCTATCCAACGCCATTCTTCTGGTGGCTCCGCTGAGGACCCTTGAACAGCTCTTCAGAAACTTCATCTAGAGGAAGCCAGATGGTAGAGGGGGTATTCATCTGATTGCTTGGGAGGTGATTTGCCAGCATGTTAGGTGTGGTAGTCTGACATACTTTCTCTGGTGCGAGGCAGCATGCTCTTGCAGCAAGACATGCAGCCAGATTCATTCTAAAACCTGACAGCCTGTGAAACACACTTTTGAGGGCTAAGTATGGGGCCTTCTCGGCGGCGACGGATGTCCAGGTTGGGCGTCATTGTTCCTTTATTCGGAGGAAGATTTGCGCCGAGCCCCATTGGTGTTTCCTGCGGTCAGATGGGCTATTGGTGATGAGCGCCTGTTTTTCTTGGTGTTGCTTCCTTCTTTTGAGCAATTCCATTGATGTCTTAGGGGACAGTTGGGTGACCGAGATGCTACTCTGTTGTTTGTGGATGATGGTGGATACGGCAAGGCTTGTTAGGTGTAGATCAACGACCTGCTCGTCCTTGATGAGGGCAGTGGAGCGAGGGGCTGATCCGAGAGGCCTTCGAGGAGCAGTTGGCGGAAAGATGTTAGCCTTACCTATTCTTTTCAGAGAGGAGGCGGACAGACTGGTTTGGGCACCGACGGAGTGATCAAGGGTACCCACCAGAGATCTTCATGCTCTTTTCAGCAGGGAGCCAGCTCATTAAATCGACGGTGGCTGGATCTGAAGGATGTGAGTACATCCTCACATGGCCCTATTCTCTGGAAGGTGGTATGGAGCTGCCTTCCGACCAAGAGCATGCTTGCTGGGAGAGGTGTTTGGACCACTCCATTTTGTGAGGTCTGCCCGGGACACCAAGGAGTCTATTCCCTCTTGGATTGTCCTAGGGGCAACGCAGATCTGGAGGTTGGCTTCCATTCCTTACCAAGGGCTTTGGTGTCGGCAAAGAACCTTCTATGCTACCTGAGGGACTCCCTGTGGAGATCGAGCACCGCCAAGTGGGGGTCACGTGTGCATACCTGGGTCTATCATATTTGATTAGACAGAAATGGCCTATCTCTTCGAGGCAGGAGGTCAACATGAGAACGATGGTGGAGAGAGCCTTTCTTCATGCTGCGGAGATCACTACGGTTGCCGCTTCGATCTCATTTAGGATATCCAGGGACATCTAGGATCCCTGCTCCGCTGATACAGCGCCCCAAGTTCATCCTTGTCTTTGGGAGCCCCCACCCCATAGCCATCTCAAGGTGAACTTTGACGGTGGTGCATCGGCTAATTGAGCTTATGGAGGTGTGGGCTTTGTGATTAGGGATCACAACGCCAGGTTGATTGCGACTGGGGGGCATCGCACTTTTGGCTTGATCGCCATTGGGACGAAGTTGTAGGTAGCCTGGGAGAGTATCACCTTTGCGAGGCATTGTACTTGGTGTGGGCAGTGTATGCCTCGAGGGGACTCCACCATGGTGATCGACTGGATACGAAACGAGGACAGGTATGGGAATGGTCACCTGCTGCTTCATGATATCCACGGTCTGGGTCAGGGGTTTGGGCTCTTTTCAGGCTACCCACATGTATTGGAAGGGCAAATAAAGCCGCTGATTGGGTTACCTCTTTTGTAGCTTGGCATTCTGGAGAGGTCCTCTAAATGAGTGTGGCGGCTGTCGCTCCTCCTTTGCCGTTTAGTTTTTTTTTCTTGATTCCACTGGATTATACTTATGTAAGAGGTGTATCAGCAGCCGTTGTTTAAAAAAAAAAAAAAAAAACTCTACAGTAAATCACCTCAGGACGGGGTGAGGCCATGCACTACCCCACCATGTTGGAGTAACATCTCTATAGTTCTCGTAAATAAAGAGCTCAAAGCTCCTATATATAATATTCCAGGATCCTATATCTTTATCTGTATATATAATAATGGGGAATATCTCCATTTTCAATTTTTTAAAAAAAAGACTCTAGCATACCATAAGTGAGAAAATGTTCAAAAGAAAAAACCAAAAAATGTAAAGCTGGGAGATCAAACTTGAAGACTTTGCTATTATAATAAGAGATGCTAAAAATAAAAATAAAATAAAAGCTACTTTTATATAGTTTTTGAGAAGCATTTAAAAGATGTTCTTAAAAAGAAAAGATTTAAAGCCAAGGCCAAGGAGGGAGAGAGAAAGATAAAAGAAACCCGTACATGAAGCCCCTGTTAAATCAATAGTGGCTGAGGTATGGCATCCGTTTTCCTGACCCATCAATAAAAGTATCTCCATTGATATTCTCATCCCTACCATCCCACCAATCCCCTGCCCCAAGAGCTAAAGTCAGGAGCTTCGATTTGTTTGTAGTTATTTTTTGTTACTATTTTGTTTACCCTTGAGAATTCATTTCTCTTATTGAATTAAGTATTTTGCTACTTATTTTTTTATTTTTTATTTTTTTTGTTTGAATGGACGATTTTATATCTGATGAGTACAAACACAACCAATAAAGTCAGAAAAATAGAATATCTCCCGAGTCCGAGACAGCTTCTCAACTCCAACCCATAAAGTATTATTCGTATGGCTAGCCACATAGGCGGCCACCCAATCCACAACCTTATTAGCATCATGGAAAACATACTTAGCCTTGAAATGCCACTCCATCCCTCGTCATAGCCCAGATGTTACGAAGTAGAGGGTGGATGTCACCTGCAATTCTTGGACTCTCCTGGATCCAGCTGATAACCGTGGCCGAGTCATCCTCCAGGATGACTGAGCACCCCTCTGTCTTCTATTTTTATCCATGCATGGAGTGGTTCATTTTATACAATTAATGCTTATGTTTATATCCCACCATCCCAGCAATTGCTTACCGCCTATTTCACTACTATTAACTAGCTTGGGATCATAAGATAGTTACATCTTACTGAAAATTGAGATGAAATATAAGCAATGATGGAATTCGAAATTTGCAGCATCTACTCCACTCGCCATCACATTCATTAGCTGTTAATTTGACATAAGTATGCCATATATATCACAAGGCCTGATTCATTGGTCCCAGTACCACGCCACAACATTGCCCCTTCAATGTGGTTTTCATAACTAGGGCGCTACTAGTTTTCTGATTTGGAGGTCATCTTTGGGAAAATTTATATGGTGTGGGTTGCTGCCTTGCTAAGGTTTCGTTTCTGCCTGTTGAAGAAAGAAGTCTAAAGACTTTCATCACCATAACTTTGTGATTGCAAAATAAGCATGATCGTAGGCACCTTCGCCTTATAGAAATGTGGTATTGGTGCTGACTCTCCTAAGACTTGCTATACATAATGGGAAGGTAATCAAACCACCGTAGATGTTAGTTAGGCTTGATTCTATCAAACTTTTAAGAATCTGTTTGCGTAATTTAGTTAGAATGGACTGAATTTTTTGTTAGATTCATGAATTGCACCACCCATTTGAGCACGAATTATGTCAACAATTCTCAATACAAATCTTGGTGGAAGAAAAAAACCCTAGGATTTAGGCTAGGACTTCGGTAGATTTTTAAGAAATATGGATTGGACAAGTTAGCAGACTCAATTTCTATGAGATAATCATACATGAATATTCTAAAAATTATATATTTTAACTCTCCTGACATCATCCAAGAACTTTATCTACTTATTTTAAAAAATAACAAAAAGAAATTAATATTATTAAAGAGCTATAAGGCTGCAAATGGATCGAATTGACTTGTAACCCGACCCGGCCCAACTCATTTTGGAGGATCCGTGGGGCCGGGTCAGGTTCAAAAAATTGGGACCTATTCTATTTTTCGAGTTGAGTCCTGGGTTTACTGAATTCAGATCCGACCCGACCCATTTGAATTTTTGATTGTCAATAACTTATTGCTGCTTGTTAGCAATCTCAACCGCCATTTGCACTAAAGAGTCTTAAGGTATGAGCAATGAATGAATGTGTACAATTGTATCATTTTGCTTTTGTCCCTCTCCGAATTTTATCAAAAACAGAACCTATTAATATATTGCAGATTAACAGTTTAAGCTTTTTAAAAGGGACCACCAACAAAAAAAAAGGTACCAATAGATTGGTTCAAAAGTAGCCAGTTTGGAATAGGTTGCGTAACAATAATTTGATACAGCAGGAATGGGTCCTATCCTTAAGGAAGATCTTAGCCTTTCCTATATGTCATTAGCTGTCCAAAGAGAAACAAGAGGAGGTGATCTAACTCTACTATTATAAGGAATTTGTTATATGTCACTGGTGAGAAGCTTCAAAATGGAGTTGGATTCCTTTGAGACTATATATTGAGGTTGTCCGTGGCCTAGAATTTGAAGAGGAGGGCGACTAGTTGAGCCGATACGATAGGCGGGCGAAGTGAGCGAGACCAAGCCGAGCCAGACGTGGAGTGGCGAAGGGGGCCTACTATACGTATACGTGATTAGTAAGCGGTGAAAGACATCGAACGAAAAAAAAAAGTGAACTATTGAACAGTGTGATTGATCAGACAAGTACCAAGGACTTTCGGTAGCCTTCTTTCATTTCCGAATTTGCTTGCGAAAAGTCCTTGCATTAGTATGAGTTCGTTGACCGCGTAAGGGCGATCCATCTTGATGACGAATTCCACGATAACGAGAAATAGAAATTAATCGTTCGATGTCTGCTCGTTCTCCCCTCTTCAATTCCCAATGAACAACATGATCTTGACCTATCATTTGTTCAATTTGGTCGATCTGATACTTAGTTAACTCATTCATCTTGATGTTCCCACTGATACCTAATCGATAACGAACCTGAATGGCTTTTTTAGGTCCAATTCCATCCATTTTTTTTGAGGCAATTCTGACTTGTTCATCGGGAACTGATCTAGCTCCTGAGATATATGACATTCTTTATCCTTCTCCTTTTCCTGGTCTTCTCGGCTGGAATCTACAATGGTTCTCTCCCTCTACTCCCGAACCAAAGACTATATCACTCGAGCGCCAGCAATTTCTCTTGACTATCAAGATCATAGATCACCCCTACCCTAACAAACTATATGCTTCCAGTACTCTAACATAGAAAGAAGGAGCTATTTCTTTGATTCTTCCGTGGATCTCCGAAAATATTGGAAAGTGTCCCTCCCAAGATTCCGTATAGGCGAGAAGGAGCCCGCCTTTATCCGACTTTCTTTATCTATGATAAGAGAATAGATAGATATTGTAAAAGATTTTTCTCTTGTTTTTTAGGCTTTGCCTTGTTAGATCTATTGTCATTGGCTTTCCCAAAGAGAAACAAGAAAGGTGATCTAACTCTACCATCGTTAAGGAATTTGAATATGTCACTGGTGAGGAGCTTAAAAATGGAGTTGGATTCCTTTGAGACTATGCCTGTGGTGGTCCGCGTCCTAGAATTTGAGAGGGCGTTGCTGGTCCTCCGAGTTTGAACTACCAACTTTGTTATGTTAACATTTATAGTCAACATCTGGACAACCAGAACATACAGGACATCTGAGCTATGGGTTCTAAAAGGAAAAATACAGTTTTCATTGTGATATATTTGTTTGTTCTATTGTATATAGTTTATTTTTCGTTTTGTAATTCCTACATTGGCTTCCAATATTCTGATCCGAATCAGATCCTAACCCAAACTCCGATTCGGATTCGAATTTTTTGGGTTGGGATCGGATTATGCATAGACCCGACTCAACCCGAATGACCGTCTGTGTCAGAAATTTTAGCAATGATTTCGATCCGATCTGGTTTCTATTGAATTGAGTGTAGGTCTAATATTAGAACTCAAAAAAAAAAAAAATAGATTAGATTGGGATCATCCATGATCTGGCGACCTATTTGCATCCTAACCAGCAAGGACCCAGTATTTGTTTGTATCACCAGTTTAACACATGGAAGTGAATAACTTTTGCGCTGCCCGGACGGAGTGAACTGCTAAGACCAATCCGTGCTTTCGTCAGAACTGCAGCTCAGGAAGTAATGCCCTGGTGCCACGACATCTTGCAGTCCGGGCAGATTTCTTTAAAAAATTCCAAACCCAGGGTGCCGAGACGCACGTGCCGCTGCACCAGCCGAAATACGAACAGCGGAGGGGCGGAGTGCAAGATATTATCCGGTGGCGGGTCCACCCAACTCTCCAAATATCGCCCCTCTCCTCCCCCGCGGTCTTCTTCCACCTCTCCCCTCGTCGAGTAAAACTCTTCCACGTCATCCTGTAGCCTGATTGCCGTTTTGACTTGTTGCAGCTGGTCACCACCCTTCCCCTCCCTCCCCCAAATCCCTCGTGGCTCCCTCATGCGCGCCTCTCTGCCCTATGGGGAGGGAGAGAAGTCGGTGGCGTTGTTGATAAGTATTTGGACTTCGATCTCCTTCCTCCCTCGTTTCTCCCCTCGCAGAATTCCAGGGTTGGGGTTAGGGTTTCATAGATTCATCCTCTTAGTGTTCTGAGATCCAATCCTCTCTGGGAGAGACGACGACGACGAAGGAAGAAGAAGAAGAGAAGCAGCTTAAATGAGTTAGAAGGAGAACGATCTCCTCTCCGTTCTTCTAGGATCAATATTCTTGGAAGGAGCTCGGAAGAATCTCATTTTTAGGTTATCGGAGGGAAATGGGGGGAGGAGAAGAGGTCGGAGCGGATGCCGTGCGACTACTGCAGCGAGGCGGCGGCGGTGCTCTACTGCCGCGCCGACGACGCCCGTCTCTGCCTCTCGTGCGACCGCCAGGTTCACGCCGCCAACGCCCTGGCCCGGAAGCACGTCCGCTCCCTCGCCTGCGACAAACGCGGCCCCAGCCCGCCGCCGCCTGCCTTGCGCCGCCGACGGCCTCGCCCTCTGCCCCGACTGCGACTGGACGCCCCACGAGGGCGCCCACCGTACACCCACGGACCTCCCTCGAGGGCTTCTCGGGCTGCCCCTACGCCCTCGAACCTCGCCGCCTCCTGGGGCGTCGATCCGCCGCCAAGGAAGCCGTTCCCCTCTTCCACTCCGCCCCCAACCAGCTGTTCTCCGACTGGCCTCGCTAGATTCGATTCTCCCCGGATCCGGTATCGCGGGAGCTCTACGTGCCTGCGCCCCGGAGATCCATGCCGGGCCGAAGCGCCAGAAGAGCCCGGTCGGAAAGCAGGCGCTTTTCCAGCAGCTGACAGAGCTGGTTAAGATGGACTCGGCGGCGGCCTCGAGGCCGCCCGACCTGAGCCCGAGGACGCCGTGCCGGACGGTCGCCGGAGGGAGCGAAGACGACCGGGGCTCGTCGCAGCCGATGCCGTACACCTCCTTGCTCATGCTGGCCCCCTCGGGGTGCGCTGAGCTGAAGGGGAGTGATAGGCTTGTGGAGGATGAGGATCTGCTGTGGGACTGCGGTCCAACAGATCATTCCACTCAGGTTCAACATCCTTCTGAAATTTCTTTAATCTGATTCAGTTTTTATTTTCTTGACATATTTTTTGATTTTTGTCTTATGAATTCTTCATTTGGATTCAGGTGCTTTAGTGCTTAGGTGGACATCACTGGATATAAAAAATAAAATTGTTACAAAAGCTCAACTTTTTGTTGATAGATGAAAATGATACATGAAAGTGTTCTCTTCATTCAAGCAATATGCTAGAAATAATGGGTCTTGGATCTATAAAATAATCAAATAGTTTCAAACAGGGAACACTGAATGTCTATGATGTTAAAGACTTATCTACAAAGACTTCTGGCATGAGCTAAGGCCAATGGATATTTAATGTCAAAGATTAACCTATTCCTTTCTTCAAATATTTGCCACCATCTTGTTCGTCTCCATTTTCCTTCAGAAAAAAAAAGGCTACCTTCACTCGTCCATTTTAAAAAGGATCATCTTGACAGAGCATCAGTGAGGGAATCTCTTAAAAAACTGCACTGTAGAAAACATGTGATTAGTGGGATCATCTTTTCTCCAGCACAGAGTACAATATTGGTCTGGTTCTATTCTTTTTTGGGAGATGGTCATATTCTAAGATCTTAGCCCCAAACTTGTTATTTGAGAAAATGCATGAATATGATCCAAAATGCTGCATCTGGATCTCTATCAGCTGGTTGAAGCGAGAGCCCTTTGCCTGGTGGGCTGTGGAGAAAAGATTTTAAGCTGTTATAACTTGAAGGATATGGTGAGGCAGAAGCACCTCAGTGTAAACTACCCACGGGTTCCACCTTTTATCTTGGATTTAAGCAGCTTAATGCTTTTTTAAAACTAAAAATTTTGATTTTGTGCTTCTTTATCCATGGCAATGAGGAAAGGGAAAAAAAATTCCTTAATCGACTTGCAAGGGAGGAACGTAGGCTCCTCAAAAAAACTCAGTCATTCACCAAAGTCCATTGTTATGATGATGACAGCAAAGGCTCACCATTTTCTGATAGTTAGTATACTGTAACCATTGTTATTATTATAATTATACAATTCATAGATGGTTACTAGTTCCATCCAAAGTGTAAGTGGAGTTAACAGAAGGCTAATATGAATAACAAACATTGAAGTGGATTTTGACTGCGGTTACTCAAGCGATTGTAGGTTACATCAGAAAATATGTGCATTCATTGATCTATCATCTACCAGTTAAAAAAGCCCATTGGCAGTGGATATTCCAGAGTTTTCAAAAAAAAATTTCTTCTATCCAAAATCAATATATTAAATGCATAGTTAATTCTGATTAGATATTTGAATGAGAATTAGTGGCAGCTGCAGCTAAAATTTGTGGGTTTTGTCATCCCGTCTGTATCTCTTTTTGTTACTTTTTTTGTTAAATTACTCATGTTATTACATGCAACCTGTCTATAATCAACTTGTGGTAGTTCATTCTTAGTGGCAGATATCTTCGAACTGGTAATATGTTATATCTATTACCTTGCAGATATGGGATTTTAATTTAGGAAGGTAAGGGATCACATTGAATCTTCTTCACTTGAAATCGGATACGGTACAAGCAGTGAGGTTTTATTATCAAAAGTTGCAATGATCTTCATGGAGAATTCCTTTGCAACACAAAGATTTGAAAGACAATACAACAAATTGCCTTCAGCAAATTGAAGATATCTTGCCTTCTAACATCTGTCACATACGTTCAGAATGTAGTCATTTGCTCTTATATTTTCTATAAAATGTAAGTGATTAGAGACAAAATGTTCAATATCTATAATTAAAAAATGCATATGCTAGTAGCTATAATTTTACTTTTGATATATTAGAAGCAAGCTAATAATTTTTCTGTAT